>NC_062552.1:21161241-21428741 GCF_016906955.1 Phacochoerus africanus
TCTTTCTTCTTTCTTTCTTTCTTTCTTTCTTTCTTTCTTTCTTTCTTTCTTTCTTTCTTTCTTTCTTTCTTTCTTTCTTTGTGACAGTCTAAGCCTTTCTGGTCCCCTCCCCAACCCAGACTACTTAGACCTAAGATCCATACAATCTTTCGTATATCGTGTCTCCATAGGTGTGCCTCAACAGCCTTCCTTGTTTCCCCAGGTCAATAGACCCCATAAATCTCAACTGCAAAATAGTGGAGAGGCTTTCTTTTCACCAAGATCTCTCTGTTCACTAAAGGGGTGAGAGGTCCAACCTTCCACTAGCTCAAAGCCATGAATGTTGAGAAGGAAAAGCCAGCGCAGTCCAGACCAGATGTTGTTCGAACACTCCTTCACGGCTTTTCTTTTCTTGTGTCCTTCCTTCCTTCCTTTTTTCTTTTACGTTTTCTTTCCTTGTCTATAAACCAATGACAGGAAGTATTCCTCGAAAACTGAAACTGAGCTGTGTTAGAAAAACTTTGGCACAAGGATTTCAACAATCCTGAAAGGAGAGACTAAAATGTGTCTTCAAAGTGGTAACTTTGACTCGTGGAAAGATGAACATGCCACCTCCACACTCCCTACCCCCTTTACTGCCTAACAGACAGCACACATTTCCCTCATCTGATTATTATACATTTTTTTCATTTGTTTCTTGTCTGTTTCTTCCACTTCTCCCGACAGAGATGGGGCCCATGAGGAAGGGAATTTGGGGGCTTTGCACCCAGAGGGGTCCACTTGTAACAACCACTGAGTAGTCGTTACAAGGTTAGAGAAAAGACACATCTGCCCTCTCTGAGGTTCGAACTCAGGACCTTCAGATTATGAGACTGACGCGCTGCCTGCTGCGCTAAGAGGGCAAGTGTCTATAGGCGTTTGCATTGAAGATAAAATAGGAAACTGCATTTGCCAGGCACATCTTTTTTCAGCTTTTAAAGAATGCAATCGTTGCTACTTGAAAATCATTCCATTTAAATCATTGCTATACCTGGATGGATTCCACATTAAGAAATAGTGGAGTCCACACCTTTCCAGGATACACCCAGCAATTGGACACTCTGGCCTGCAGTAACCAAGACTTGTACTGATTTTTGCTGCTCTTTTCCCTCTTGTGTTCCAAAGATCTGCCTCTTCCCTCCCTCAGAGATCTCAGTCACTCTTACACTTTCCTTGGACTCTCCTTATGTTCAAGAGAAACTTAGGAGGTGCCCACTTAATGTTAGTTCACTGACTGAGTAAATGAAAACTCCTCAAATTTGTCTACAGTTCATACTTCTCTGTCTCACCGTACATTTCCACATGGATCAACCTGACTGGAGACATTTCTATCTACAAAACTGAACTTAATAATAATAATAATAAGCCACCTTGTTTGTTTCAGCATTATAATTACAGTGCTATTTATAGAGATGATTTCATATCCAATTGAATTTCAGGAACAAATGTAGATATCATAATTTGCATTTTCCAGATATGGTGGAGGCTCAGAGAAGTTAGCTAATGTTTCCAAGATCCCAGAGCTGCTAAGCAGCAAACCGGAATGGAGAAACAGATTGTTAGATTACAAACTGTGGTCTTTTTTCTCATCCAACTCAGGAGCTCTCTCTCTCTGTTCTCCACAGTAGCCCATTCATACACACACCAGCCCTCTAATTCCCTCCTCCTCCACCCCCCACCCCCCACCCCCCAGCCCCCGGTGCTGGCCTTTTGGCCACAGACCTCCAAGTCAACCCTGGCTCATCTCCTCCTTCAAACCCCGCATCCGCTGAACATTATTGCCAAACAATGAACGTTACTCTCGTGAAGCTGTCTGGAATCGATCACTTCCTTTCCATCCCACTCAGTACATATTTATTGGGGAGCTGCTCTGTGCCACACACTGAGGTTGGCTCGGTTGATTTGGAAGGAATCTGACCACTCCGATTTCTGGAGCGGAAAGGATAAATATGGACAAGAGATGATCCACTTCCGGGTCCAACCCTTTCAATCTTGCTGGCATTTACAGCTAAATCACCGTAAAACACCAGTTTTCTGCTGCGCTCTGAGACTTCTTGGTTTCTTGACTTTGATGTTATCTTGCTTTTCTCCCAACTCTCTGACCCTTCTTTCTACCTCACTATGATTTAACTTTATGAAGTCAGTTAGAGCCAACGGTGGATGGCGTTGTTGCTTTTTTATTATTATTTTTTTAAGTTTTAGATTTATCACTAATGAGAAATGTACATAGCGAACGTCAACTCTGCTCTGTCTTAGAGTCCAAAGTGTCTAATTTTCTTATTTATTTCTACAGATTGGAAGGTTTGCAGAGAAATGGTAAAAGCGCTGGAGAATGTGGGCATCGATCCCACTACCTCTCGCATGCTAAGCGAGCGCTCTACCACTTGAGCTAATTCCCCTCCTGTTGGCCACCTTTTTTTCCCTTCTACTTTTCTAGAGGGCCATCTCTGTTTCTTTATCTACTCTTTCGGGAGCCCAAACTTCAGAAAATGTCAAGACCATCAGTAGGAAATCAAGGCTAGACTAAGACACATCCCCTCAAAAATGCTCCGAGGCAAGGGTGCAGTCAGTACCTATTCCTCTTCTAAGGAAAGAAGAAAGTCGTCATGGGAAATATCTGCCCGCGGAAGTACAGGTTTCAGATTTTCTGGGATGGAAGAGAACATGTTCCAGTTGAGAGGACCCATCCGGCAGAGTCAGGTAATGCGGCAGGAGTATCTTAGGTTTATCACCTCTTTCTTAAACACAAAATTAAAAGAGCGAAGCAACAGAAGTGCGATGATTACTGCCTCCTTTTAGGGGAGGCAGTGCTCTACATTTTCCTGGATGGTAGAAGGCAAGCAAAAGGGATAGTTGTTTCCGCTCGGTTTCGAACCGAGGACCTCTCGCGTGTTAGGCGAGCGTGATAACCACTACACTACGGAAACCCACACTTTAGCTCATTTATAGATATTTATTGGATTATTGCTGAAGTGGATCTTAAAGTTATATGTCTATGCTATATGGGAGAACAAAAAAATACAAACTAGTACGGACATTGAGGGTGTCGATGAAGAGTGAACATAGAATGGAAGGAACAGGAATGGAGGCAGGAATTCCTGTGTTCCGAAATATACCTCCTCAACTGCAATGGTTGAATGTGCCTGCGTTTGTGTATATATGTGTGCGTGTAAAATAGACATGGAAGAAAACAGTAATTGAAAAGCCGGACACATGAAGATACATTGAGGAGAAAATTGTGGAGGGTTGTGAATCTTTGAAAAAAATCCAGGCAGATGGCTTACAGAATCAAGGTAACATTTTATGACATGTCTTCAATTTTCGATGCCAAATAGGCGGGAAACAGGGAAACTTGAAGAGAAATAAATAGAAATTATAGGATATTAAGGGATTGAGGTTTATTCTTTTAGCGCCTGAGATTAAGCAGTAGCATGAGTCCTTTCGCATCTTCGGCCCAGTGCACTGTCTGGTACAGAATATCTCCTCCATAAACATCATAGAATGGATGAAGGCATAGATGAATGAGAAGAAAGAGTTGTGCAGGTAGGATTTACAGTATTTGCATATGCGTGAAGATATTGAATGTAGAAATTTGAGGGAGAAGGATTTAAGGACACTCAGAAGTCTTGAACCTTAGGCAGAAGTGATTTTGAGTTAATGCCTGATGAATGGAAAAATGTATCCACTCATTTAAAAATATTTGTTCTATGCATGTATGAAAGAAGGAAAGAACTGGTATGGAAAAAAACTGCTGATGAGACTACTTTAGATTAAAAGAGAAGGTCACATCTTTTAAAACTAAAAAAAAAAAATTCATGTCTGGTTTTGCTTCTTAGAACCATTAGATCTGAGAAAAATGATTCAACTCCTCTGAAATACAATTTCATCTTTAAGATAGGAATGATGATATTTGGATTAGCTGCTTCTGTGCTTCTCCTCACTCGTGACCAGTGATTCCCACGCATTCTACCCTCCCTACTTACGCTTTTTCCTTTGTCATGCATGACATTGCTGTCGTTTTTGTCGGTGTAGACTGGAACAACTGAACACTGAAGAAACCAAGCAGGATTCGCTGAGAATTCCGTTAATTCTCCAGAGAGCATTGACAAAAGGCAAATATTCCCAAACGGAGAAAATAGAAGAGTAACTCATGCAAAAATGGGCTAGTGTAAAAGGCATTATTAGTCAACTTGTGTCAGATTCATGTCTTCCTATCCTCCCTTATCTTCCCTCTATTCTTCTCAGACGTGTGGTGATCCTCATAATACAACAGTCTCAGGTAGACTGCAAGGAGCACAGCACAGTTTCCCATCCCGCAGAGATGAAAAGGAAGATACAGTCCCAAGCCAGCCCGGAGTCAAACCTGGAGTCTCCTGATCCCTTGTCAGACTCCTTATCCATTGTGCCTCTGGCCCCATTGTCAGTAGCACCCTTTAAACCATTATGAATCAGTCTTTATGAGTTTTTTGCATTTTCCTACGGTCGAATTTCTGGAGGTGGCTGATGTGCTTTTCTGATGCGTCTGTTCTCTGCTTTCCCAGATGAGAGAATATAAAGATTCGCTCTCTACTTTGAAGCCTTATTATATCAATAACCTGCCAGCCTCAGGTCCTTGACCTTGTGGTGAGAGACCTGGAAGCAGTAAATGATGGAGTTTTAGGGCTTCACTGTTGAGAACGGAAGGAAATCGGGAAACAGGGACCAGAGTAACAAACAGAATAATGGAAATACTCGCAAACATAATCAAGGTATTCATTCGTCCCCAATTTGTACTGTGTTCTTTCCTGTACTCCCGGGGTGCAGAGCATTTATCACACTGTGTTGCAAAGAGCTGTTTGCTCAGCGGTCTTCCTCACTCAATGATATATCCCTTGAGGGCCACACCCTTGTATCTGCAATGACTAATTTTACATTGAAAGTCTGCACACGTGAATAAAGAGTTGAGGGAGGGAAAAAAATGCCTGTAAGCATCAGGAAAACAGTTTAACTTATTGTTACAGGCAGGCATCACAAGTTTGTGATTCCATGCTATCCCAATCCAGGTATTTAAATGGAAGGGCAGTGATGTGCCGGATACAGCATTGGTATTCTCCTTTCCTGAATATATCTTTAAGGCTGTTGATGTGCTCTGGGGCTGAGGCTGGGTGTGTGTCTTTAAATCTAAAGCCAAGGATAGTTAGACAGTAAGGCTGGGCTGGAGCTAGTGGCTAAGAAGCAGGCCTTCTAAGTGAAGAGAATGTTGTGTGTGCTGATATAAAAGAAAAAGCGTAGTGATCCATGCGAACACCAGACTGATATTTTTAGTACCATCTCTGTGGCTGGTTTTAAATTTTCCTTAATGCCAGTGATCAGGAGGGCTTAGAATACAATGCTCACAAAATGTAACATATCTAGCCCAAAAATCCCTCCCCAGGAACAGGAAGTGTTCAGTATTAGCTCTATGACAATTCAATCAACAACACTCAACTGGCTTAAACAAAGTGGATTTATTATCGCACATAACAAATGCAGGAGGTAGAGAGGCTACAGACCTTGTTAATCCAGCAGCTCCATGATGTCATCAGGATCCAGATTTTTTGAATCTTTATGTTCTGTCATTCTCAATATATGGAGCTCATACTCTAGCTGCTTTCCCTCCAACTCTCACAATCTCAAAATAAAGTCCAGGGGGAAAAAAAAATCCAAAACCAGACTTCTTTCTTCATCTCTTATTGAGAACAACTTTCTCCTAAATGCTCTGCACTACAGTTCCTCTCACATTGGCTAGATTTGTATCATAAATTCTCACCTAAGCCAATTACTGCCAAGAATATGACCACCATGATCAATCAGATCAATCATAATTCTGCCTCTGGGGCTGCAAATGGGGTCCATCTTCTGCAAAGCCAAGAGAGTAGAGAGAAGCTGATGTGAATAAAATCATATTTCTGTTGGAAAGGAAGAATGGGGGCACTGGTGTTGGTGATCAGCAGTAGAATAGGCAAGCAGTATTAGCTGCTATACCCTGCACCATCACTGTATTTGCTATAGAATGAAATAACTATTTTTTAGCAGTTTTGAGAGCTGAAAGCGCCACTCCTTACATTATTAACTAGAGAGAGATAGATTTCCAGATCTAACCATCAGAGAAGTAATTTGACCTATAGCTTATAGTCAGTATTTGTCTTCCAAACAAGGATATTAATTTGTTCATGATTATTCACTTATACGTCAGAATCGTGTGAGTTTGGCTATTAATAATGCTGTACATCACAGGGTTTTCATGATTGCACAGTAAAATGACACTACAGTTTCTTAATCTGAAGTGTCAGAGACTAACATGTGTATCACAGTGTAGAGATCCGAAGTTCAAGTGGAAATAGCTTCCTCCATCTTTCTCTCCAGGACAGGGCAGGAGTCTTATATTCCTGACTCCAGAAATCAGTAATTCATGCTACCTAATCTGTCTATAAAATACATAACTCTCATTGGTTCCCAGGCTTATTTTTCCAGCTTCTTTAACAAGAGTTGGTATTGTAAATTTGTTTTATCATCATAATCTCTTCATCTCCAGCAAAACATTTTCCGTCTTAACATTTACTCTCTATTCTTATTGTTGTTCACATAGAAGAAATTTGATGTAGGAGAAAAAGAGCAGACTTAGAGAGACTCTGTTACCAGAATATACGAATTTGGACAAACCTCTTAACTTTTTAGTCATCCCATTTATCTGCAAAATGGGGATGATACTTATTTTGCAGGTTGGTGGTGAGATTAAATTACACAAAGCAGGTAAAGTCCTGATAAGGTTTTCATCTGTCAGTAAAAGGTAGCCTTCATTGATAGAATGTCCAAATGCTTCCCAACTGTTTTTTGTTTGTTTGTTTGTTTTGTTTTGTTTTGTTTTTGTCTTTTTTACTTTTCTAGGGCCGCATCTGCAGCATATGGAGGTTCCCAGGCTAGGGATCTAATCAGAGCTGTAGCTGCCAAGCCTACGCCAGAGCCACAGCAACGCGGGATCCGAGCTGTGTCTGCAACCTACACCACAGTTCACAGCAATGCCGAATCCTTTACCCAATGAGCAAGACCAGGGATCAAACCCACATCCTCATGGTTGCTAGTCAGATTCATTAACCACTGAGCCACAGTGGGAACTCCATGCTTCCCAACTTTTTGAGGCTTAATCTTAATAACTCAAAAGGCATTTACTGAATATTCATCTACCAAGGAAAACGTGAAACTCTAAAGAGTCAAAGGTAAAGCTTAGTCCACATTCTTCAAAGAACTAACAGCATGCCAGAGACAAATCTAAATTCATAATTACAATATAACAGTGCTGCTCCAGAAATAGAGAAGAAAATGTGCTGGCAGCCTTTGAGTAGAGCAATTAACTCTGGAGGGGAAGTCAGAGAAGCTCTTCAGACATCATATTTGAACTTAATCTTAAAGCAGAACAAATGTGACCTTGTGAAGAAGGAAATAAAGGGCCAGAGGGTTCAGTACTTGTATTACTAGAATTTCAAGAATGCCTGGTATATTTGAGGAAAGCAGTTTCATGTAGTAGAACTACACTTTTAATCAGCATGGAGAAGAGGAACTAGAGTAAGAAAAGTGGCCGGAAAGGCGAGTTGATGGGGCACGACTAGAGCATTCTAATATATGGCAGTACTATTTTTTCTGGGCACGGTGGTTCATTTCTTATCCTTCCAGCTGGACGTATGCATTTTAATACTTTTTGTATGTAGGATGTGTGTGACATACATCACAATAAAAAACTGAAACATTTCAAAAGACAGGTTGATGCCAACTTGTAAATAACTTTATTTATCAAGATAAGGAATTTATCCTGAAGGCCAGAAGAAGGCAAAATAGGCTTTTAAGGAGCACATTCTCAGCTCTGTGTTTTAGGAAGCTCGAGCTGGGCAGCTTCACAGAGGTAGGCCACAGTGGGGGACAAGCCACATTCAGAGACAACAAAGTCTGGGCAGGGATGACAAAGACCTGGTCTGGTCACGATGACCAGTGAGGAGGGCTCAGGGAGGGGAACGGAAGTCTTGTTGAGGTGGAAAGGACAAGCTTTGGTGATTCATTGAAAGTGATGAGCAAGAGGAATTTAGGATAGTGCTTACATTTTAAGGATTGAGAAATTCCATTAACCTTCAGTGGATAGTTTAAAAAAATAGTATCCTGAGGAAATGAGCTCAAGATTCCAGCTCCCCAACTCCCTCATATAGCCCTGATTCTACCAGAACTTTCTTTGAGTCTATGAGGTAACCCCTGCATCCAATAAATTCAATTTTTGTTTGTTTGTTTTTGTTGAAGGTAGTTTGGATAAGGTTTGTTACATGCAAAAAAAAAAAAAAAAAAGAGTCCCGAATAACACAGTAGTGAAAAGATTCCACTCATGAAATTCCCAGAGAGCAGAAAAAAAATTTTTTATCAAACTCAGGCTTTATAGTGGAGAGAGAGTTTTGTTACTGCTAAAAAAAAACCACTGCCAGGAGACCAGGCATACCAGCAAGAGGGTTGGGAGATGGGTGCCAAGAGAAGAATCTTCAAGGTGAAGAGAAGTTTTTTTCATTTCAAGTCCCCAAGAGCCAAACACTCAACCTTCCCCACACCCCAACTGTGTTTTCTCTCTAATGAATATCTAAGTCCCCGGAATCCTAAGCCATATCTTGAACAATGATTAGTAACCAGCCAACTCTTTCCAGTCTTACGCAGTAATTAAATAAGAGTGTGTGTATAGCTATGAAATCTTGAATTACAGGTGAGACATGTTTCTTCTAAAATCAGCTTTCTCACCACCACTGAGGTTAGGCTAGCCATCTCTACCCGGTGTCCTTTCTGTGACCATTGCTGAGTTCCCACTGACCACTGACATTTGCATAGGTTTCACTTGGATTGGCTGCTGTAAGACGCACTGAAGCCAACAATGATGGGAGCTGAATAAGCAGAGGATTCCTGAGGAAAGAATGATGATGTTGAAGATGAAAATGACTACAACACTTGATATTTATTAAGAAATTTACAGTATGTAAACAGGCTTAACAAATGAGAGTATGATCTAGGAATCTAAAGAGCAGATTACTCTGTGGATCCCATTCTTTACCCCACCCACCTCTCACCCTGCTACAACCCATTTACAATTTCTCTCTCCATCTCCAAGATATGGTTCTTACAGTATGTACAGGAGAAATGGACTCTATGTCTTCTATAAAGGCAAAATTTTAACATTGTAGAGTAGGAGCAGCTGCAATGAGCAAATGAGACATCATTGTCCCAAATCTATATTCCAAAACTAAACAGTACTCAAAGCAAATATTTGGAACCCACAATTAAGTGTTGAATTAATTGTTCTGGATTCAGAACCTAACCCTCAAACTCACAAATCCCTAAGAATACTCACCGGATAAGAAAAATAGTATGGCACTGAATGAAAGGATGAAAGAAGGGTAGAGAAAGGTGATTTTCGCATCCTTGCATAAGTTGGTTACTTTCAAAACATGCAGAGAGTGCAGCAGTAATGCAAGGAACACACAGATACCTGTTACTCAGAAAAAAAAGTGGGGGTGGGGGCAACAACACATCTGGTTAGCTTAGTCTCTGGCCTCAGGGCTAATTCTCAAGATCTTAGGTGGTCATTTTAATTCCCCATACTCTATTTCTTTCCTTTTGTTGTCATTCTTTTTATTACCTTTTCCCTTAGCAGTCCATGAACAACTTCCAAGAGGCTATGCCCAATGGATTACCACCCCAGCCCAGAACCAGAATAATGGAAGGAACCCTCTTTCTTTCATCCCTTACCTATGACGAAGAAGATGATTGTGAAGACAAAGTACTGTTTCCGGGTATCAGGAAGGGAATGAGGTAAGACCAGGAGTATAAAGCTCAGGAAGAAGGAGAGAAGAAGGGCGCTGATCATGAAAATTCGACCAAATATGTAGTCGTCTGAATTAGGGAGGGAGAGGGGAGAAAGGCCAGCAGCTCCCTCTAGGGCCCCCCTTCCTTGTGGGTCTGAATCCCCAGAATACTAAAGAAATTGTACAGAGACTTTAAGGCAGGAACCATTGGCAACTGGTGGGAAGCTTAGGGATGGAGGGAGATGTCAACCACACGAAAGATTTAGCTGATTCTCCCTGGGCTGGTATCCCTAGGGAAGCCTGGTCCCCACACTCATTCTGAAATGAGCCACTGTTACTGATGGAAGTATAATTGCTTCCTTCAGGTGTACTGGGGCAGAAAACGAGACTGAAAATTCCCAGCAAGGACAGGGTTGGAGAAGGACCCTCCCTTTCAAGGCTAGGACTTACTTGATTTTGATAGTGGAATCCAACACTTGATCTCACCACTGCATATTGCAAAAAGAGCGCTGAAAAGGACTTGGGAGCCACTTGGGATTTCTATCCTCACCCAGGTGGAGAGGCTGAAGGCCCACCACAGAAGGGCAGAACCAGTGAAAGTGCAGACGAGGATAAGAATGCGATATGGTTTAACTATCCCACATTTCACACAAAAGGGTGTTGACTGAAAAAAAAAAAAAGAAAAGAAAAAAGAGGAGGAGGAGGTAAATGAGTTAGATTTCCTTAGTTCCTGTGGGATTTCTCCTCATTCTGAAACACCCCTACAAGTCCAACCTCCTTGTCTTTGCTCATCCTCGGCTGGTGAATTTCTCCCTCCCCATCTCCTAACCAAATCCTCTCCAGGTCACAGATTGACCCTGTATCCCCCTCCAGCTAGAACTGAGATCTTTCTCCTTGTTCTATACAACATGTCTGAACCACTTGTATACAACCATCCACAACTCTGTGTTGTCACTATGCTTTTCCCGGGTGTCTGTGTATCTTGACGTCCCCGGACAACCACAGGCCCAACTTCTTAATCTCGCACCACATTTAGCATGGTGCTTTACAGGTAAGGGGATCTCTGTGACTATCTGTTAACAGAAAGGAAAAAAAAAAAAAAAAACAGCATATACCAAATACATTCCCTAGGGCTGTCAAGAGAAGTAGTATTTTTTTCTGATGCTCTCTAGCCTCAACATTCCTGCTCATCATCACTCCCCTCATCACAGCCCCCTTTTCCCTTTCTCTTTCTGTTAATGGTCCCAGTTTACCTTTTCTTTTATTTCTTCTTTTAATTTTTCTGTTTCAGCTTTCATCTTTTGATTACACTTTGTTTTCCACGGCACCTTTTATCACTGAGGCCCATCCTAGCCTTCTCTTCAAGAGCAGAACCTTGTGGTCGCTTCCTGACTCCTCATTGGCAGAAACATCTAGTGACATCATAAACGTGTGAACTCTACTTCCCAACAAAAATGAACCATCCTATCCTACTGGTCCTGTGTTTTAAAAACATTTCATTTCTCAACCTCCTCCACTCAGGAACGCCTTTGTTTTCTTTGGCACATGTGTGCCTCAAAATTTATGGCTTTTGCCTTTAGTTCTAATTTAGTTCTAACTTCTAATACTGAATAGGCAGGAGGACTTTCTTCCTTTATAAGACTGAAACATTTGAGAGAGAATATGGGATAATCAGGGAAATAACCAGGAAGATATTAAGTGGAAACCAGTTTTGTGTTAAGAGTATATAATGATTCATATTACACCCTTCAATTCCTTCACCAGAATGATATTAAAATAGGTAATGACTTCTGATCTCAACCTTATTTGGCAATGATAGACACTCTGCGTGTTTGTTGATGAGGGAATTAACACATAAATGAATAAATGAAAATGAGATGAAAAAGCATAGGGTTGCTAAGAAACTTTGTTTAAAAGTTTCTTAAATGTAAGCTCTGAGAAGGCAGGATTCTATTTGTCTATTCTATCCACATATGTGTTCCAGCACAAGACAGGTGCTAAATAAATATTTGTGGAATGAATGACTAATCCAGGATCAAAAGGATCATCCTTAGGACAGAGGGTTGGCACATCTGTCAGTTTCCCTCAACTGACTGTTTTTGTTGGATGTGCATGAAAGCAATATATTGCTAGGAAAAAGTAGGATGCTAGAATGTACAATAGTAAAGCACATTTCCAGCTTAGCATTATAGGCTTACATGCCAATCAGTTAAACTATTAAAAGAGGATAGCATGAGAATGCTATTGGCTGGGAAAAGAAGGCGTATTTATGGAATCAGAGGTAACTTGACAAGGTAAAGATTGCTTTTGCTAATCATGCGCACATGGAACTTAGGAATAGTAGATGTTGCAAAGACAATATCTTAAGTCTCAAGGTTAGTGGGGGCCCAATTGAGAAGAGCACCATATTCTCTCCTGAGCTTTGAACTGACCCTGGAAAACAAAGCAGATATGCAAATACATTTCTGCTGATGTCAAAAAAAAAAAAGGAATAAAGGGAAACTATAAATATATTTAGCAATAAAATTGTTCACTGTAAACAGTGGTTACTTCCTCTCTCCTTTATATACAGCCTCTCAGTCTACACATTACAAACATAATTAATTACTCCACGTTTGCTTTGAGGCACCCATTCCCTTAAAAAAAGACAACTGTTCCTTGTTTTAAAAGGCTTGAAAAAGGAATCGTGTAGGAGCCAGAGAACCTGAATTCAAATCCTAGTTACGCAACTTACATTTTGGCCAAGCCACTTCTGATAGTAAAGGATTCCTGCTAAATTTGCTGAATGTAATAATGATATTGCTTTCATATAAAGAAAAGAAAGTGGTATAAAATAAAAAGAGTTCTTAGCTCTAAGACATACAAGCTGAAGAAGTTAGGATGAAATGATATGTCTAGGTTTTACTTTAAAACACTCCCACTCCCATCTTCAACCCCCTCCTCCTCCCACCTATATACACAAAAACAGTATTAGAAGGATAGAAGAAACAAGATTGGTTAAATGATGATTGTAAAACCAATTACATGGGAGTTCATTATCTAATTATGTCAACTTATATACATTTGAAAATGTCCATAATAATGTTTAATAATAAGTTTGACATCTCAGTCACCTAAAGGGCTAGAAGCTAATTTCTTTTTCTTTTGTAAACACTCTGTTCACATGACTGAAAATCCAGCCTGTTCTCTCTTATATTCAGTTGTGTTCACTGGTACATTTCCTTTTAATTTTTATGACTTTTCTGGGTCTCTCAGATATAAACTCCACAAGAGATTGACTGTTTTGTTTATTTATACTTATTAATCACAGTGAGTGATCAGAGATTATTGTTTACATATTATAGCAATGAAAATAACTACCCCTGTAGGATTGCTTAGAACTAAATTAAGAAAATAAATGTAAAAGTACTCAAAGAAGCCCTATGTAAAATTTGCTTCAAATCAGCATCATAGTAATTATTGAAAATTTGAATCATTTACCACACTTTATCACACCAAAATTTGATTTTAAGCATTGCTCCATGGAGATCCCTATTGTCTTATTAAGAAAACTAAGTAACTTAAAGAATGAAATTGTTTTAAAGAATCTCTTAGGGCAGCATAAAAATGTATATGTAGTTTGTATTTTTGCCCAAATTAAAATCTAGCAGCACACATGTTAAAATGAGTTATTAATGCATATATTTGAAACTATATTTGAAAAATGCTTGGATTCAGAATATTTAAAAGGTCAATTGGGCCATAAATGGCCAATGATACAAATGAGTTTTAGATTCAAATACAGTTTTCTGATGTTACCCAAATATTACATTTAAAATGATTCGTGGAATTCCCGTTTTGGCTTAGCGGTGGGAAACCTGACTAGTATCCATGAGAAAGCGGTTCGATCCTGGCTTCGGTCAGTGGGTTAAGGATTCACACACACACCCCCGCCCCCTCCCGCTCTCCCCCCTCCCCCCGCCACCCCGCGTTGCCGTGAGCTGCGGTGTAGGTCGCAGAAGCCGCTCGGAGTCCCTTTGGCTGTGGCGTAGGCAGGCAGCTGCCGCTCGGATTTGACACCTAGCCTGGAAACGTCCATCAGCCCCCGGTGGTGCCCTAAAAAGATAAAATAATAATAACAACAAATAAAATAAAATGCTTCAAAGACATTAAATAAGAGGAATACTTGCTTTGAAGGTAGGTTGTCTTCTAACTCGTTAAAGATCACCACCTAACTAACCAAACTAGGAGCTCTAAGCAAATGTGCCCTAGAAGCCCACAGGAATTCTGGAAGCTCACACACTCAGAGATAACCTTCAACAGCGTGGTGGTCCTCCCACCTTCACCCCTTCCGCAAGGACAAACAGGAGGAGAAGCAGCCGGGAGAGAGGCAAACGGAAGGGCTCCGCGACCTTCAGCAGCAGAAGCCTCGCCCACCTACTCTGCCCACTGAAGGTCCTCTTTGGAATGTTCGAGGCAGTCGGTCTCCCAGTGTTTGCACTAAATATCCATCTTCGTTGCCACTAGCAGAGCACCTTCCGCGCCATCGGGATCGGTGTGCTCCGGTGGGGTTCGCTGCTGAACCCATTCCGCCTTTGTGCGCAAGAGGCAGTTACGGGGACTTCGGTGACGGAAGGAGGCACTTGGGCAAAGACGTTAGATATTCCTGCATAAGCCCTGTAATGAGTGACCGGAAGCAAGACACGAGTGCTCCAGTGGCGCAATCGGTTAGCGCGCGGTACTTATATGGCAGTATGTGTGCGAGTGATGCCGAGGTTGTGAGTTCGATCCTCACCTGGAGCATCGTTTTACAATCGCTATGTTAGAATTTGTCCTATAGCTTTCATTCTTACCCAGGTACGTAGAGCGATCTCCGACAAGCCTCTACGGACAGAATGAATGTGTTGTGCCGCAGTGAGTTAACTTCTTTAATTCTTTTATCTTTACCTATCTTGCAAACTGATCTCAAATAAAGAACATCTCCTGATGGCCTCTTCTCACTTTGCTCTTATGATCATCATTCCTCAAGGATTCCCTGGCACAGACTTAGAGATCGCTATGAAACTTCCCAGAGGTGATAAGCATTGAACTCCATTAGAGAGAATCAAAAGTGGGAACTTGGTTGGGGTTCCTGTTTGATGAAAGCTCTAGTTTTGGGGGAAAAAAACCCAAAATACTGATTTCTGAAAACAGCATCACCTGTAGTATCCCTTCCCCTTCATTTTTCCCCTGATGAGCCAGCAACTATGCAGCTTTTATCAACTGAGACACAAATCCTGACATCCTCAGGTGTTCCAACCATCTGGGCCTGGAAAAGGAGGAGTGATAATAATTCCCCAGAGACCAGAGCTCTGTAGAAAAACGTAATAGGAAAAAAACCATATTGTTGTGAGTGAGGTAGGTTGGAAGTAGGTAGTGATTTTGATTTAAAAATATGCTTCCCCACCCAGCTCCACAATGATGCAAGAAGTCTGCCTGGTCAAAGATCTTATCACATGCCTCCCTACTCACCCCAAGAGGGTGAATTGAACTAAGTAATTTGGAGTACTTTTCCTAGCAGTAAATATTATCCCAAACTTGAGAGCACATATGTCCCAACCAGGACAGGTCACAGAAGGTGCATGGAATAAAGCTGGGTCCAGAGAACTCTCTCTTGTGGTCTGGATTCCTCAAGGTTTGGATTTCTTGAAATCCTGCATGTATCTGTACATTGTCCAGTCAGAGTTGTCTCCCGGGGAAGGGTAGGGAGGTCCCATCCAGGAAAGCACCAGGTAATAATAAAAGTGAACACTTTATCATGTCATAGCTCATGCTATCTTGGAAGATGTCAAAGTATATATTTAGGTTATTTGCAGTATTTTGAATCATACTGATATTTTATTTAATATGATTTTAATTCCTTAGATTTAAAAACTAAATCATTGGACTAACTGAGGTAAACTGAGGCACATAAAATTTACTAGAGTTTATTTGAGCAAGTATCCATTCAAATCAGGGAGTGCCAAACAAAAAGTGTTAGGAGGCTCTGCAGGCAAAAGCTGGTGGGAAGGCTTTTATAGAGATGTCAGAAGCAAAGCAAAGAGAGGATTTGATTGGCTATACCTTAAGATTGCTTTATGTGAGAAAACCTGGTTGGTTCCTTGTGATCATTTTTCATTCTTTCTTTCTCTCTCTCTTTCTTTCTTTCTTTCTCTTTCTTTCTTTCTTTTTCTTTTTCTTCCTTTCTTTCTTTCTTCCTTCCTTTCTTCTTTCTTTCTTTCTTTTTTTGTCTTTTTAGGGCCTCACCTGCGGCATATGGAAGTTCCCAGGCTGGGGGTTGAATCAGAGCTGTAGCTGCCGGGCCTACACCACAGTCACAGCAACACAGGATTCCAGCCACATCTGTGACCTACACCACAGTTCACACAAGGTTGGATCCTCAACCCACTGAGCGAGGCCATGGATGGAACCCGCTTCCTCATGGATACTAGTCAGGTTGGGAACTCTGTGTGTGTGTGTGTGTGTGTGTGTGTGTGTGTGTGTGTATGAGAGAGAGAGAGAGAAATTGATCTTAAATTTCATTTTCTCAGATTCCAGTGCACTGCTTCTGGCTTAGGTTTTGGTTAGCTTACCTAGGCTACCAAGGGCATTTAGAGCCAACTTAGTTTAATGGTCTCCTTGTTTAATTACTTTAACAAGTCCCTAACAAAGTGAGCTTTCCTTTCATGGAATAGTATAAAAACATATAGTAAACTCATCCACTGTCAACTTAGTAAAATAAAATTGAACTTTATAAAATTAGAAACTTATATGAAAAGAATAAATATGGTGTCTTGATTTGGGCCACTATAACAAATATCATAGACTAGGTAGCATTTATGTTTTGCAGTCCTGGAGGCTGCCAAGTCCAAGATCAAGTCACCAGCTGATCAGAAGTCTGGTGAAAGCCTTCTTCCAGCCACAGACTGCTGACTTCCTACATGGTGGAAAGGGCAAGCCAGCTAACTGGTGCCTCTTACGAAGGTACTAATCCCATTCATGAAGGCTCTGCCTTCATTAGATAACCATCTACCAAAGGCCTCACCTCCAAATACCATCACCCTGGCCATTAGATTTCAACATGCAGATTTTAGGGGAGCACAAATATTCAGACCAGAAAACAAAGTACATCTATTAATATATATTTTCAAATGCATTTTTTGAGGAAAAAATATCGTCAGAATATTCAGAAAATAACACAAAGTTTACATGATTCTTTCAAGGCTCTATTCAAGTTTCAGTTCTAATCTTGAAATGCCTTTATAAATACAGAGAATAAAAAAATGTATGTGTAACAGCCGTCTTTTTTTCTCATAATGTATCATTGCTTGCTCTGGATTTGCTCCCCACTGCTGTGATCTTGTCTTGGGTGCTAAGCTATCTAATAGAAAAAATATGAAAGTTTTAACTACCTCTCTTGAAGATTAAGTAATTTTATTCCTGGCTTTGAATCTGCCTTTAACTGGAGAACTTCTCCAGGTCGTAAGGATGGCAAGCAAAAGTCTGAAACTGGAGAATGTGGGTATCAATCTCACAACCCTTAGTATGCAAGGCAAGTGCTCTGCATTTGATCTAACTTCTCCTTGCCTGAGAAGCAGTGCCATCAATGTCATCTCTATATCCTTATTTTTTCCAGGTCTTCCTGCATCCATTGGTAACCTTATGCCCACCCAGGCCAAACTGCACAGAATGGAGGTGAGACCATTTATAAACAGCCTCAGGCAGAAACCCCTGACAGCCCAGCAAAGGAAAGTAAAAAACAGCCAGACCTGGAAAATCATGATAGGAAAGCCCTAGCTTCACCCTAATTTGACTTCCTGGACTTCGCCTCAGAGGAAGAGGAGGCCCTGCGCCCGACCTCCGGCTCATTACATAGATCTCTCCAAATGCTCTTCTCTTTTGTAGTAAGAGCTGGGTCATCACTGAATAGAGCAGTTCAGAGACTTCTGCTGGTGTAAAGAAGAGCAAAACTCAAGCATAGCTTCAAAGTCCAGGCTCTACCACATGTGGTTTCTGAAATTATACAAGCTATTCTCATGCATTTTTCCCAAAGGCATTTTTATTTTTCCCCAATATGTTGCTACCAAATATGGGATGCAACCAGAGTGTGACTGCACCCTGTTGCCAGGGCGAGGACTCTACACTACACAGTTGTTAAAAGGGTTTTAATCGGGTTTATAGTATGCTCAGGCACCCAGTTTTCAATCCTTGATGTCTGGGGAGACAGTGGGCTGGAGCTGGTACTCTGGTTACTTAAGCAGGAGACCTCAAACATCCCTGGAGTCTGGCCAGGAGTGAGACAACCCAATCTGAAGTATTTGGGAGTTAAATCACCAAGAGAAGCGTTGGACTGGATGCCAAAAGAGGGAAAAACAGACAGAGGAAAGCCATGAGGAACTGAAGGTTGAGTCTTGAGTTACAAGGCAGGAAATGGAGAGGAGAACAGGGCAAACTATTAGGAAGATAATAGTATTAAACTGCAAGTTTAGGTTACTCAAGCCTTGCACTTTTGTAGAAATTCATGGAGAATAATCTTGCCTCCTGTTTTACACATAGATCATTTCATTTTAAACGACATCTAGAACCGTTCCTGCTTTTTAATAGCAAGAGAAAACAAATAGAAGCATAGGTAATAAGTAATAGCACCATAAACATTAAAAAAAAAGTTGTTCTCTCCCCAGCCGTTCCTGAAAGTAGTGGCAGAATTGGCTGAAGAAAACTATTTATTCTATGAATTATATTGAGAACTTCTAGAGCTTCAAAGATGAATGAATACCCACTTTATTGATTAAAGATTCTTACTGAACAGATGAAAGAATACATAATATAATTTAATGCCTGAGATTAACCGTACACTAATATGGAAAACCAGTTTGGCAAAATGTTGATAATTATTGAAGTATGTGTGATGTACTTGGACGTATTTATACTCTACTCTCTACTTTTGTTTATGTGTGACGATTTGCCAAAACAAAACAAAACAAAACAAACTTAAAGGAAAAGAATGGGCAGCAGTATTAAAGGAAAGACAAGAAGAACAAATGGAGACAGCCAGCAAAGAGCATCATGAGGTTCCAAGAACTTCTCTGGAGCTCCCGGCCCAGAGGAACTCACAGGTTACACCTCCTCATCCCGTCTTGGTGGCAAATTAAATCTTATCTCCATTTTGTGATCTTTCAGGCTAATGTGCTTGGTACATTTCATTCCACCCCAACTAAGACTCCGAGAACTGAATAGGCATTGCTACAGTTCAACAATCAAACATACAGAGGAACAGAATGACTAGAATAGTCTTGCCTTCTAGACCTTCTTTAAAAGGATTCACTTGAATGAATCAAGCCCATCCACACTCAGGGGTAAGGGATCATAAAAGGAGTGTATGTCGGGGTTAGAATCTTGGGAGCCATTTAGATTTTTTTTTTAATCACTAAGAACAAGAACACTGAATGTAACTTAAAATTTAAAGATACCTTTACAGCACCTCTGTCTCTGGAATGGATCCCGTTAGAACCATATTTTCCAAACATTGTGATTTTAAGTCACTTAAAATAGTTCTCTGTATGTTTATGCAAACAATCTAATATACAGTTAGGTCATGTGTTTCAAAGTTGAAAGAAAGCTTTATGATTTTTAAAAATAAGTAAAATATTTACATGATTCTGAAGTTAAAACTTTAATATCAGTTTGTTCGCAGAGGTCTTATTTTGATTAGTATTCTCTCTTCACTCTTCTTTCTTCTACTGTACAGGTGACATTTTTAAAAGTAGGATATTTGGCCTTAAAATTTCATTGTTTTCTTTGAAAATTTAAGCAAATAAATGAAAATATTCATTTTTCCTCTCTTAAACAAAAAGTAATGCATTTCTACTAGTTTGCTTTTTTCGCTTAACCATATAGTTTGCTTGGAGTGTCAAACCCATTTATGTTTAACATTATGACTAATATATTTGGATTTATAACTACCAATTTTCTATTTGTTCCATTTGTTCATTGTACCTTTGATCATTCATGTGACTTTTGTGTTTTTAAATGATTTTTAGGAGGACCATTCATCTTCCTAAAAGTATCTTTTCTTTTCCTTTTTTTTTTTTTTTTAAGGCCAAACCCATGACATATGGAAGTTCCCAGGCTAGGGTCTAATTGGAGCTGTAGCTGTACCACAGTCACAGCATCACTGGATCCAAGCCATATCTGCAACCTCCACGATAGCTCAACAGCAACGTTGGATCCTTAACCCACTGAGCAAGGCCAGGGATCAAGCCTGCGTCCTTATGGATACTATTTGGGTTCATTACTGCTGAACGACGCTGAGAACTCTTATCCTAAACTTTTTTAAACCATCTAGAAGTGAAAGTCCTGATATATATTGCTTTAATTAATATTCAGAGAAAACCATTTCCTAATTTCCATTATGGTATTATATGTATGATATGTTTCATAGTAGGCTGTTCCTCATTTCTCTTGGCTAGATTTTATGAGATACCATTTGTGTTCTGGAATTCCATTATTGTGTGTACAGTTGTACATTATTTTTAATCTATTTTACTTGCATAGCTGTAAATACTTTAAATTTATTTTACAAAAAAAAATAAAAAAATAAATTTATTCCACAAGTATATCTTGACTCTTCCCTATTCTCTCAATAATTACTTTTGGGACTTTGATTAGATGATAGAACTCTCCTAACCTTCACTTTTCTTATTCTTCTTTCCTAATTTCCAACTATTTTTATTGGTGGATAGTATTTTACATAGTTCCCTCAAATCTAGCTTCCAGCTTCCTAATTCTTCCTTCTACTCTGTCTAATAAATCTATTTAAGTATATTTTCAGTGTTTTAATTTTCAGATTTCTTTTAATAATTTCAAATACATTAGAGTTAGTGTATTATTTTCACAGTGATTCACCATCACTTCCTGTGAAAGGACTGTATATTTTTGTCAATTTTCATGTTAATTATACTGTCCTTTCTTGCGAAAGGAATGTAATTCCTCTACCCTTTGCTATCAGAATTGACAATAGGATGAGTCATATGATCGCTTTGCATGCCTCCCTACCTTTGCTCAGGTCCATTCCTCATTCTGGGACAACTTCATTTTTCTCCACCCCTAGAAAACTTGCTTGGCAAGACATCTTCCATATTATCTTTTTTTTCCCCAGGCTTTTATGATTACTCTGATTTGTCAGACTTAGTTTCTATTCTTGTTTGTTCATCTGTTCATTACGTTCATTCCTTTACTTATTTTTTTGAGTCAGTACTTTTTTTTTGCATTTTTAAAAGTATATTTAAGTATAATTGATTTACAATGCTGTGATAATTGCTGCTGTGTTGTGTTCGTTCTTACGAAACAAAGAGATGGAGCTGAACACTTTTTCTCTTTGAATTGTTTTCTCACTAGTGTTGAGTTTCTTGACGTTTTCAGCATCAGACGGCTTGGAAGACCTAGTGAAAGTTAGATAAACTCTCCCCTAGAAAACACACAGGTATCTGGCCGGAGGGGGTGGATGGGTGGGATCAGAATTCATGGTTCTTTGGATGCAGATAACCTGGGAGGAGAGCCCCACGAGTTTAAGGATTCTTTTCTAAGCAATTTCATCTTAAAGTACTGAAGAAGTGACAGTAACCCTGAATGGAAATTGAACCCATTGGTCGTTTAATTTTCCAGGCTATTTTATTAACCGCGAATTAAGAGTCCAGATTCTCCAGCTCCCCTGAAGTCGACTCCAGTGGGACCGGCTCAGGGAACCTCTGCTCCTGCGGCCTGGCAGCCTCTCTCTGGAGCGCAGGGACCAGGCTCCGCTGACGCAGTGACATCAAACTCTGGTTCAGCCCAGGTTGGCCGAGTCACGCCCACTGCCTGCCCGGACCTGACGCTGAGGCGCCCCCTGCTGGGACCAGGCAGCAGAGAAAGAGAGTGAAAACCTAGGCAAGTGTGTTCCTACCACTTCTCAACCATTTTTATGACTCCTGTGAAGTCTAAGCTCTTTTTTTCCCCGTCGCAGCTTTCGTCTTCAGTTCTTTGTCCATTCGTGTGGAAGCTAGCTACCTCCAGGTCTCCTAGATGTCTCCAAGCCATATTTCAATGGCCTTTCCACCCAGGATAGCCAATAAATTCCTGAGTATAAACTCCGAAATAAAACACCCCAGGACGCTGAAACGTGGGGACGAGGTGGCCGAGTGGTTAAGGCGATGGACTGCTAATCCATTGTGCTCTGCACGCGTGGGTTCGAATCCCACCCTCGTCGAGCCTGTACACTTTTAGTGTGAAGGACACGGGAGTATTTTCAGGTTTCCTAGCATTGCCAGTTGGGTCATTCTCTCGCGAAAGCTAACTTCCTCTCCATTTTCTATGACTTGTCAAATCTCCCTGCCATATAGAATCATGAGTGTTCCTGAATTTAAGGTGCTGACTTCTTAGAGCAGGTTTTGCAGATTATTCCTCAACTTTACCCTAACATATTGTTCTCTTGATATCTAGCAGACTCCTCCAAAGGACTTTTGTTTTCAACCAATTCATAATTAGGGAGGGCTTTGAACTCCGTGGATTTGTTTAACAATTAACTAATTTTGTTTCCAAATTTGTTGTTTCTTTTTACATTAATACTCGAGTAAGCCAGATCCTCCAGTATAAACGACGATCAGTTTTGCAGTGATTTTAGTATTTTGTGTTTATGTAACAATAGAGTATAAGTTATGCACGTATAAATGTTTGAGGTCTATCCACTTAGGAAAATGATTTTTTTCCCCTCCTCAAATTTCAAATAATTTTTCTAATTGCATTATCTCCTTTTTTAAAATTATTATTTTTAGGATGATTTGGTAAAAATATTTTTCCAAACTCTTCCTTAAAAAAAGTAAACACATTTTATTAAGCAGATTTTAAAACACATTGAAAATTAGACATAATATTTTAAAAACCTGTAAACTCATCTCAGAGCCTTCTGTTGCCTGGCCTTATCCATAGGCCTCCTCCTGGTGTGCTTTTTCCAGTTCTTCTCTTTGGCAGGTTATTAGTTATCATGAGAACACATGGATTGTATCTCTGGTTGAATATATAAAATGGAAGTTGATGTATACATTCAAGAAATTATCGCAACTTGGGTTTAGTGTAAGAAAAAAAAACCCCTTCTTTCCTAGTTTTAAGACAGAACAGAGTGATTTACACAGATGGCCCACATCTGCATTTCTTGAGAATGAAACTCAAAATTTCTAGCTCATCTCTAGAGCAGGTTCAGCTCATCATACCTTGGGTGGGTTTCACTGTACAACTGATAAATCTGTGAGCTCATTGCACTTCTGTGACATTAATCAGTTCTACAAATAATGAACAAGTCTAATGTCCCCAATTTACTGCTTCATTTTCTGTGATTAAAGCATATTCAATAAGGGTTGTGATTTGAACCATTTTCTCTGTTGCTTGTTTCCTAGTTGCAAGTTTAAGCCAAACAAATCAATATTTTAAAAAATCAAGGTATGTCCTAAAAAATCTATCTGAGGAGTTTTAAGAGTTATGATGAGGAAGTTTGTGTTCAAACTCTTTCCTCCCCCACTCCACACTCCTTGGGATGTGGGGATCTCAGGACAGGGACATTATGCTGTGTCCTTGTATATTTCTGGGACGGAGGAGGAGATTTTGGTCTTCCTAGAACTAAAGTTGTACCTTTCAGGATCCTCTGTCTGTAGGTTTATCTGTGATATGTTCTGATTAGGCATCACTTGTTGGTAATGTTCCGTATAAATCTCTTCTTCATTCTTCCTATCATCTTTTCTCTTTATTGGCACGAATTTGTGTTTATAGTTGGGTCCAGTAACTGCTCCCAAATCTCTGCGTTAATGTAAGCAGCTTTCAGTTCCCAAATTTGAAGCCTGAGATTCCTTTATTAATATGGGCAGTTGAGCAGTTAGATGGGTGATTAGATCTTTTCTGGAATTTTCAAAATTATTCTAAAAGTCAAATGTAACTTATCTGCAAATTTTTCTTTCTCTCATTTTTTTTTTTTTAATGTGGAAAAGGTTTCTTTAAATGGAACACTGGAACACAGCTGAAGAACATCATCAGTCAGCTGTCCTAAGCTTTATGTAACCATGGGTCAATTTCCCAACAAATCAAAATCTTTAAAGTAAATGAACAGTGTTAAAAGACAGTTTTGAATCCTTTTCTGTGGTTTTGAAAACAAAAAGACAATCAATAATTGCGCTAAGTAGGGAAATGGACCATGATACTGGTCCATGATACTGGTATTGAGAAGATCTTTTCAAATCCTAGTGGGCGATTAGTCGATTCTCCATTATCGTTTGGAATTCTCTGATCCTGGGAGAGTCTTACTGGGATGGGAAGTGTCCATGTATCAGAAACCATTTTTTGTTCTTATTTCTACTTTAGATCATTCCCCTCAAGTGGATCCTAGTGTGTCAGAGAAGAAAACCCAAAGGCTGATTATTTTCCAAAATCCAAAGGAAAAGAAAACACTGTAGGGCATAAAGTCCAAAAAAAATGTTCAAAAGTGTAATTAAAACTATATTATCTGAAAAATACAGTTAATTTAGGATCAGCTCTCAAAAGAGTAAAAATTAATGTTTTTCTGCTTTTAATTTATCATGTATGTGTATATCCCCCCAAAATATATATTTTAGTTTTGCTTGTTTGAAACTCTATTAAAATTCTACCATAACTTATACAACTTTCTGCTACTTGATCCACCCATATTGTGACTGCTGATGCATTTCATTATTTTTTAGTTCTATAAAATAGTCAGTTGTATGACTGCTATACAATGTCTTTATTCATTCCCTAATCAATTTAAAATTGTTATTTCTAGTTCTTTTTTGTTGTGCTTTTGCTCTGGAATCAACTCCATTAACTGTCTCTTCTCCTGCACAGACTTAAAGTTGAGTGTGTCTCAGAATTACCTGGAGGGCCTTTTAAAATACAAATTGCTGGGACATACCCACAGATTTTCTAGGTCTAGGATGGACTGTAGAATTTCCATTTCTAACAAATTCCCAAGTGATTCTAATGATTCTGGACCCAGAACCACACTTTGAAAATTAATGTTCTAAGGTCTATATTAAAAGTTTAGTAAGGTATTTAGTAATAGTAGGGAATGGGAGTGGTAATTTAATTGTTGAGTCATAGACTAATTTATTCAAATACTTGTTAATAATTCCAAACCATTTCCACAGACATTACACTTAACACTCTTAAATCAGTCTTAAATCCCCAAAGTTTCATAAGCTCTCCAACACTCGGTATTCTATCTCTTTAAATTTTATAAAAATACTGCTTTTATTGTGCTTTTAATTTACATTTTCCATAGAACTACTGAGATTGTCTCTGCATCATTTTATATTCCATTCAGTTTTTTTTTCACCGTTCTGTGAAATAGCTAGTCCTTGTTCCTCCCATCAAAACACCTTTTCCCTGTTTATTTTTAGGAGGGTTTTTGTTTTTGTTTTGCCACGCTCAGGGTGTGTGGAATTTCCCAGGCCAGGGTTCAATCCCGTCAAACCAGGGATCAGTCCTAGCTGCTGTTGTGACAACTGCCAGATCCTTAACCAACTGTACCACAGGAGAATTCCTAGGAGGTCTTTATATATATTCTGAATACTAATTTGGAATACTTAGTTGTAAATATGGTTTACCAGTTTGCGGCTTGTTGTGTCACTTATTTAGGAGGGCTTTTGATGAACCTAAGTCAAGAGATCTGGGTTGGAATCCTATTTGTATACCTTCAAGGAAGTCACTTAATCTGGCCTTAGCCTCTAACTTACTTCTCTGATTTTCATGAAGGTCAAATAATTTATATGAAATACTTTAGATGTGCAATTCATTATTGTTTCATTTTCTCACATGCACTGAGCAGAAACTGTAGCAATCTGTTGTTTTCATGGAATTCATATGCCTACATCTTCTCTATGCCTATGTAAGGGTTCGGCAAACAGTAGACACAGCTGTTGTGACTATACTCATACACTCATACACACTTTAGTTTGTGGGGAGCACAAATGTTATACTGAGGGACTCTGAGAATTGAATAAAAATCATGTAAGTGAGGGAGATGTGTCTCCTGAGCAGCTCCCAGTTAGGATGGTGTTGAGAATGAGTCTATGATGAGACCCAGTAGCAAGAGCAGAGGAGACTGGTGCTATGTCATTCAGGAGTGGATGAGAACCCCCCACAGGCTCTTTTAGGTCAGGTCCTGTGAGCATGACCAGGAGCCCTCCTTTCTTCGCTCCTCCTTCCATTAACCCTTATCAAACTCAACTGACAGATGCACGGCTGCTTTTGTGGCTAGAAAAGGAACGCTCCTTGAACTCTAGGTCTCAGGCACCACACACTTCGGTGCATTCCTTCATGTCAGGGACTAGACTGGCTACTCAGAAGGGAGGAGTATGGATAGAGATCAAACCTGTGTCATTTAAGCAGATCAGCATTGCTGGGTAGTGGTGCATACCGAAATCAGCATCCTTCCTCTACTTGAACCTTCTGTTGTTTAATGGACAAGAGAGAAAGGAATCATTTCTATAAATGGTATTAGGGACTCAGAATAACTCTCACAGTCAGGGCTACACACATGCCACTAAGAGCTAGATCTGTGCCATGACTATAGGACATGAGCTTCCAGAGCCAGTGGCATGATTTGGCAGCAAACTTTTAATAGAAATAAATACACGAGGAAGTACATAAATCACAAGTGAACACCTCAGTGAGTTGTATGAACTGATGCATAAGCATATAACTAGCACCCAGATCAAGAAACCAGCACTCCAGAAGGTTCCCTTTCTATTGTCTTCTAGACACTGCCTACCATAGGTAACTCATAGCCTTCTTCTAACACTGAATGATGTCTTTTTATTATCAATGTAGATGGTAGTTTCAAAATATGAAAAGATGGCCACTTCTGATTCTCAGATATTTCTTCCAAATTATTCCTGAGCTTTAGTGGTGAATGGAGGGGGTGGCAGGAGGCTGTAATCACTTAGGGAACTGTGCTGTGGTAACTGCTCATCCTCACAGTGCCTCCTACTCATTACTGTACACTTACGATAATTGGTTTAAGAATGTTTCTGGGCTCAGCAAATTAGAGTATTAAGGAGAGGAGAGAGAGTTAGGCATGAGTCCTGGGTCTTGAGGAAATAGAAACCAGGCCAGGCTGGTGCTGCTCTGCCAGAACCCCACTCAGTGCTACACGGAGCTACCAAGATGAGCATACATAATGACCATGGATTGGGACTGCTTCTGGCTTTGGAAGGGAGACTCTTTGGGACAGGGTTGGTAAGGGACAGGCTGTAAGAAAGGAGATGCTTGTCCTTGTCATTTATGGAAAGGAAGGTGCCAGGACCTATGGTAAAAACAGCTGATCGTTTCCCAGCCACCTTCCAAAAACATCTCCTGTTTCTAGTCCATGAGGGAGCTAGTTCATTAGGTTCTTCAGGACAGTATCTGAGTCTAAACCATTTTGAAAGTCTCAAATCAGAAAAATACTTACTAGTAACATATAAAGATACAGATACATAGATGGTGATAAATAAAGACTTTAGGTCTTTCAGTCTGCACCTCCCATCTCCTCGGCCCGGTCCAGGCCATCACCATGAGTCCCAGGACCACCTCATGGAGAAAGCTCAAACCACAGACTCTATGGCAAGTTCTTTCCTATCTCCTCCTCTCCTGGATCTTTAACTTCCCGATAAGCTCTAACTCACTCTACTACATCACCACAGTCAGTAGTATGAACAAATCTGGAATTAAATCCTATGTTGGCCATTGTTATACGCTGCCATCTAGACAAACAGTTAGGTAGCTTTTCCTCACTCTAATGTCTTTGTGGGATATCTTCTTCCGGGGTCTTAGGGGCTGAAGCAGTGGGTACATGGCTTTTTGTCTATGTAAGCATCATAAGTGTATCCTTTACTTTCAGAGCTCCAGGTTTCCAAAAATCTCCAGCCCAGAAATCAGAGCTACTCAAAGTATTCTCATTCTCATGATCCGTTTCCTTTTCTTTATTGGACAGATTTCATTTTCTCCTTCTATATAGGTTCCTTCTTGATAAATAATGACATAATACCAAACGTTAACATATTTCTAACATTTGGTTATGCCAGTCTCAGCTCCTTTGTGCTGATCAGCAGGGGTGTCTACCAGGCTAATCGCTGGCACTCTCACTGAGAAACTGGGAAAACTGCTTTCTATATTGATTCCTCTAGTAACCAAAAGTAGATTATCTAAGCACTTTTTTTTCCCCAGCAAAAATTCTCTCCAGCATAAAGAATTAATTAAGTTAAAAGACACAATTTAAGTAATTAAGTTAAAAGACACAGATTTGTGATACTAAGTTCATTATTAGGCTGACTCAGTTCATCAATTTAAAATATTTAAGTTCTAGAAAATTCTTAAAAATATGCCTTTGGGGAGTTTGAATTTTTCCCTTTTTATTTCTCACTTTCTATTACCCACTTTTGGAAGCAATGACAGAACACAGCGGGCTGGAGACAAGCAAAAATGGGGTGCATTTCTTAAGGAATAACCAAAATAAAAATCAAGAAATACAGAGTGAGAGTGGGGATGGAAAGCAAACCACTTCCTTGCGCTTTCATCCTGTTGTAGTCACTACTTGTCTCAAAGAATTCGTGGAAACTGCAGTGGTGGAAAAAATATCAGAGTCATAATCATAGCGCTTACAAGCTAGGACTCAAAGCCTATATCCTCAGTTTAAAATGTTGATGCACTTTTGACTGAACCATGCAAACTGTAAAGTGTCTTGGAATGAAAAGATAAAAGAATATATAACTGCCATCTGAGTTATTTTATGTCCTTTTAAGGATTATTTCAGGCACTCTCTGATTACACAAAAAACACCAGCCTTTAATGTATAGTTTGTATGACATCCCAATTTTTATTTTATTCAAATATATATTCCATACTTGCTGATCTAAAGTTTTCTCTGCCATGGTGTTATGAGAAAAACAGAAAAGCAGTGGTAAGGAACTTTATTTAGAAATTGAGTTGATGAACAATCTTTCAAAGAAGCTGGCATTTCAAATTCCCCTCTCCCAATCCCTACTGAAAAGCCAAAACCTTCACTAAAGCTAATAATAAACACAAGAGGGAGCCAAACTGAGCATTCATCTGCCTGCATTGCCTCTTTTTTCAGAGAAGCCTTCTGAGAAACTGAGACCAGCAATGCCAATTGATACAGAATTTGGAGACATCTTCTTGTGCTGAAGAAATCTTTGGAAGCCATTTTGCACAGTGTTAAATCTTTGAAGGATTCTGTACTTAGTTCTAGCAGAATATAGAGATTTCAAAGTCATAAAAACATGCAATAATAATGACCTGTGCTTGGGGTACAATCCTGGTTTAGGGGACCACATATCAAAATAAATATCTTGACAAAAATGCTGACTTACAAAAAAGCAAGTTTTTAGGGGCCTTGTCAAAGAAAATGTCACACAATTTCTTCTATGAAAGTAAATGTAGAAAACTAATATGAATGTCGCTCAAATTATTTGTCACTCCATGAAGTATATAGAGAAATTTGGAATACGTACTTCTTTATATTAAAGTATGGATTAAACCTGAAATAAATGTAATATTTTATGCCACCTATATTTCAACTTTTAAAATATGGATCAGAGTTTTCTTGTGGTGCAGTGGATAAAGGATCTGGCATTTCACTGAAGCAGTTTGGGTTGCTCTTGTGGCACAGCTTCAATCACTGGCCTAGGAACTTTCACATGCTGCAAATGCAGCCAGAAAATTTTAAATATGGATCAAAAATAGAGTTCTGTCCTAATGTAACCTTTATCATGTAATCTTGTCAATTAAATCACAGATTAGTCTACAGATAGAACTCAGTGATGAGAGGAAGGATGAAAAATTTAGTAACTTGAGCCTAAGTTAAGAGGTCATCATAAGGTTGCAAAATGTATATTAGTTGTCATTGAAATATAGTTATATTGATTAAATGATCAAGAAAATTGGGGCACATTCTTTTGACTCTGAAAGTATGGAAAAACAAAAATCCCACTGTTTTATTTACTTTTGCCATGATTGCTTCTTTTCCCCCACCTATAAATGACAAGCCTATTAACTCAGTAATATTTCCAAATATAATATTATTAAGTGATGAATATCAAAGTTATAATGAGTTACCATTAGGAAAAATGAAAAAGCATCCATCAGCTATCCCTGAGGAAGTTCTCAGATAGTTGAATCTAAATCTTGCTGCCTTAAATAGTCCAAAAAGAACAGATAAAGCCATGTTAGGAAGTTGGCTTTTTGACAAGAAACATGAGAGAGCACAGAATGAAATCTCAGCTAAGAACATTTAGAAAAATAACAGCAATAGTTACCCAGATAGTCAGTTAGAATGAGTCTCTCCAAGGACAGAAATTCCTATTTGTCTTTGATAATCCAAGCCCTAACATAGATCTAACATTGAGAAATTATTAAATAGAAATTTGATGAATGAGTCTTGTTTTCATTTGTTGGGAATTTTATACCTGTTGTTCTAAGTTGTCTATTATAACTATATTTTTATGCCATGCCTTCTGTTTTCCAAGAAATTTGAGTTTAATTATGGATCTAATCATGTTTGTCCATAAGCATCTTATTACACATGATCCAAACTAAGCATCTTATTACACGTGATCCAAATGGCTCAGACAAGGGCAGGAGACATCTCAGCAAAATAACTAGACTATAAGTTACATGTGGGCTCCCTATTGTGTGAAATGATGCTGCTTTTTAGTAATCTTTACATAATGACCTTTGCTTAGAGGTTGGGTTCCCATGGTATAAAAGTAAATGAATTATTTATTACCCCCAGGAAATGTGGATTGAGAAAGGGAAAAGTATATTTACACTATGTGAAGAGAGAACAAAAGTTTGGGGTTAAGAGTAGAGGTTGCTCAGTGAAATCTCTGGCCCCAAGATCATTGCGTTGAGTTCAGAGATTAGTAATCTATTTGGTGATTCAAGAGGAAGGGACATGCCATAAATTGTGTATCAAGGAAGTGATTCTTTGGGAAATTTCTAGGTTCAGGTTGAACAATTTTTTTTCGTGATGAAGCATTCAATCTTTGACTTAACCTCTCACTACAGTCCTCTGTCAGAGGACTCATCTGCACATGAATTTAAGATGCTATTTCTTCAAGAGGAGACCATGTTTTCATGGAAGCGAAGTGCTGAATCTGAACAATAGGCACATGGTTTGAGTTTGAGGGCAGTTAGGAATTATTAATATTCCTGGGCGGATGTTTCACCTGACTGGCAAAAAATAGGATTTTTTTTAAACATTCAAGGTACAAAGCAAGGAGTTGGATTGTTACAAGAACCTCTCTATTCTAACATAAAGTGGGTGGGAATAGAAAAAAGGAAAGCCCGATAATCTCATAAATTATTGGATCCATGAAGCCAATCCATGTCACAGCTTAAATTGAGTGGTAATTTAAATTCACTCTCCCTCTCACAAAGATTGATTTCCCTTCTCACATATTTAAGAAAATAATTATTTTCACTTGTCTTTGTAAAAGAATTTCATTTTTGGTAAAAAAAAATAAAAATAAACAGGCACTCCATAAATAATTATAGAATAATTAAAAGAATGAACTGAATGAGGGGAACTTTTTCTTTTTAATTTTGAAGGCATCAGATACGGTACAGCAAATGTAATTGAAAATATGTTTTGATGTAATGCTTACATGTTTACATGGATTTAAAATGTAGTTTGGATATATCAGCTAATTACCCATTGGGAAAATTATTTGACTTTAACCAGAAGTTTTGGTAAATGAGTGAACTCACCAAATACTAATCTCTTGGTGCCCTGGAAAAATTAGCGTTAAGAAATCCAACTCAAATCAATGGAACTTTGCAGAGATTAGGAATATTTATTCTAAGGAAATTCTGGTATCCAAAAGTATTCCTTGTTAGAGCAAGTGGTCTAGGAACTCCTCAGTAATAGGAACATCCAACTTTCAAAAAATAGAAGAGAAGAAAACTCTAGAACATATATTTTGCTAACAACTGAATTAAAAGCTAAATGAAAATAAGTTAAATTACTTAGATTAGTTTAGCAAAGTAGAACAAAGGAGAAATAAGATGTCAAACTTTCCTACAGGTGGCCAGTCTTACAACTAAGTGATATCATGGTTATTTAAGCTTCCAACAGGTCACGCACAGGAACATCTCTATCTATTGTTTTATTTATCTAAGTGATTCACGAGGAATCAAGTCTTATCAGGGAACAAATTATTCGTATACTAAGCAAAAAAACTTGAGAGGATAAATGAATCCAACTCTTATACTAAATATGGACACTACCTGCATGTAGGTGGCTCGTTGGTCTAGGGGTATGATTCTCGCTTCGGGTGCGAGAGGTCCCGGGTTCAAATCCCGGACGAGCCCGCTTGCTTTTCTATCGATCAGAATGAAAAATCGGGGAGGCGGCGGGGGGGGAAATGTTTTCTCTAATATTCTTGCCCCATAATGGGTTTTCATTACATTGACAACGAGAGCGTCTTCGGAGCGGCGGGGTAATTTCAGGTCTCCCTGTTTGGAAAGTATCCGCACCGCTGATGCGAGTTGACCGTCTTCCGGCCAACTTTAGTTCTTCTGTGAATCCCTTCCCAAAAGTCAAGAGAGAAGCCCTTGGGCATCTAGTCTGTGCGTACGTGTGTACGTGCGTACGTACGTGCGTGTGCGTCCTTGACAGAGAGGGGCGGGGCGAAGAAGCGTGAATTATCGTCTATTTATACCTTATTTCATCTCGCAGAAAAGTGAATTTTCACTCCCCCTGCTACCTCCAACTTGAGTAATCGCTTTCTGACTGTCAGCATTTACGAAAGTCACCCAATTTGCTGCTGCCGCCGCTTCCGCTGTAGCAGACCTCCTGCCTTTTTTTTTTTTTTCCTTCGTTGTGCCATGGACCTGCATTCCCTGGTCAGAGTTCATTCATTTATCCAACGAAGGAATATTCAGTGAATACTGCGTGTCAGCCTCTGCTGGATGCCAGAGACGCAGTGGTGGATCAGGAATAGAAAAGGCTTTTCTTTGTATGGAATCTAATATCACAAGTAACTAAATATTTACAATTATCATGCGTTCTATGAGGAAGTGTAGAATTCCCACAGGGACGACATATAGATTCTGGGAAATGTCGCCAGCCACAGTTTGTCCAACTGGAGAGAAAAACCACGAGGAGCAATTGCTAACACTGGAAGTTTAAGTTCTTCGCCACCCCAAACCTAGAAATTTGCCAGTGCTTTCTCCTTGACCCCAGGAAAAGCTCTCACTTTGGAATTGTTGAAAAAGCTGAGGTGAATTAATACTGAAATTTGGAAGATGAGAAATAAGATGGAAAGGAGGGTATCAATCCGGTTACTTTGCTCAAGCGAGCTAAATTATTTCCTTAGAATAACCGTTTAGTTTTGTGGCCAAAACTGAATGAGGGCGCGCGCACACACATCACCGCAATTTCTTCCTTACTTTATGGCACCTCTGAGGCTTACCTGGCCCGCCTCATCTTGGTGTTCTGAAATAGTGAGGCTCTTTTTATCCTCTTTTGCTCTATTTTATCTTTCTTTGATCAGTTTTGGGAGCTCCTTAAGTATGAAAGTTCAGGTCCTTATTCAGAAGTGGTGTGTAATATATTGCCTCTTTTTACATATGAATATAAATATAAAATCTACTTGTAATTTAATATGTTTTATAATTTGGAGTAGATTAAGTTTTCAAAGGAAACTTAAAATTCAGTTCAAAAGAAATATACTCTAACCTTTATCCTTTAAGAATTTTCTCAGAATTCAAGCATCTAAGCAGATGGAATGATCCTTGTGCAAAAGATTTTACTATCCCAAGAAGGATGAGTTAAAGATATCACAGGTAATGCAAATGGCACAGGCCAGATCACGTTATACTTGAAGCCCACAGTCAATAAACTGGACTTGTAATCTCATTTTCAGTTATTTTTAGAGCCACTTTATATCTATAGACCAGCAACGAAATCACTAGACATCTAAAGAAAGACAGATAAAGGTGAACTAAAAAAATGAGGAAGATATTAGGCAGAGAGGAGGAAACATCTCAGGAAAGTTAGTATATCTATTCTTTTTTTTTTTCTTTAAAAAAAAGTGCAAATATTGCACAAAAGGGTAACCCTTAAGTGCAGAAGTCTCTTAAAATTGAAATTGTGAGCATAGACATGAAAAGCTTAATGGAGTTAATTGGAATAAAATATAAAGGACATCCTCCAGAATGTGGAAAAATTATAAAGTCACATTCCAGAAATCATGGTCCTTGGTATATACTCAAATAAGTTGAAAACCTATGTGTACAAAAAAACCTGCGCATGAATATTTATAGCAGTTTTATTCATAATTATAAATACTTGGAAGCAGCCAAAATGTCCTTCATAAATGAATGGATAAGCAAACTGTGATATAGCTATTCAATAGAATATTATTCAGTAATAAGATATAAGCTATCAAGCCACAAAAGGACATGAAGGAAATTTAAAAGTATATTACTAAGTGAAAGAAGCCAATTTGAAAAGGCTGTATACTGTATGATTCCAACTATATGACATTCTGGAAAAGGTAAAGCTATAGAGACAATAAAAGATCAGTAGTTTTGGAGGGTGTGGGTGGTGTAGGGCAGTGTAACTATTCTGTATGATACAGCAATGATGAACACATGTCATTATACATTTGTCAAAACCCATGAATCTTGTTAATAATAATGTGTTACTATGATTTGTCAGTTGTAACAAATGTACCACAATAATATAAGATATAAATAATAGGAGAAGCTGTGGGGATCAGGAGGAAGTATATGTGAACTCTGTACTTTCCTATTAATTTTTCTGTTAACCTCAAACTGCCTTAAAAATAAAGTCTATTAAAAATATGTTGGGGAGTTTCCATCATGGCCCAGTGGTTAATGAACCTCACTGGTATCCATGAGAAAGCGGATTGAGTCCCTGGCCTCGCTCAGTGGGTTAAGGATCCAGCATTGCCATGAGCTGTGGTGTGGGTTGCAGACATGGCTTGGCAGATCCCACGTTGCTGTGGCTGTGGTGTAGGCCAGCAGCTGCAGCTCCATCTTGACCTCTAGCCTGGGAACTTCCATGTGCCTCCAGTGTGGCCCTAAAAATATATACATATGTGTTCCCACTGTGGCTCAGCGGTAATGTACCCAACTAGTATCCATGACTTTTTGTTTCAATCCCTGGCCTCACTCAGTGGGTTAAGGATCCGGCATTGCCATGAGCTGTGGTGTAGGTCACAGACACGGCGGATCTTGCATTGTTGTGGCTTCAGCATAGGCTGGCAGCTGCAGCTCAGGTTCGACTCCTAGCCTGGGAACTTCTATACGCTGCAGGTGCGGCCTTAAAAAAAAGAAAAAAAAAATATATATATATATAAACAGAATGTAACCTGGAGAGATTAATTTTTTAAGTAGAGGAAATATCCTGGAGGTTTAAAAAAATCCAAGTAGAAGAAATTCTACGAAAAAAATTAAAGAGAGAATAGAGGACACATAACTGAGAAAATTAATGCAAAAGTCGAGCTAATCTCTCAAACCGAAATATATGGTTTTTCGAACCTAATGACATAATAGAGCTCCCAGAACAGTGAATGAAAATAGAAACACACAGAGGCATATCTTTCAGACATTTTGGAACATTGAGGACAAAGAAGTCATCCTGAAAGAGAGAAAAACTAATTACAAACGAAGGGTAGTAATTCGAAAGACTTTGTAATTCTCAAAGCAATATTGGAAGCTAGAAGAAAATGGAGAGCTCCTTCAAAATACTGAAAGAAAATTTCCCTGGCGTAGCATGTTATACCCAACCAAGTAGTCAATCAAGTGTTAGAGAAACTCACTAACACCCAAATATTCAAGACTCTTATCTCCAATGAATTCTTTCTCAGGAAGCTACTCTACAATGTGCTCCACCATAAGGAGAAGGCAAATTAAGGCAGTAAAAGACCTTGGGAAGTAGAGTTTCCAGTATCAGTGACAGGGAAGAAAATGTACACGATGACGGTGAAGTAAGACACCAGGGTGCAACTGTATAGAAAACACCCAATTTCCTTTTCTGGTGAATCTTTCATGCTTGTTTGTGGTATCTTGAAAAAAAATTCTAATGTTCAAGAAACAAAATGCCGTGAGAGATCAGTGAATGATATTTGCCAATCCTAATATATGAAAAATTAATACAAATTCAGTAAACATGATGATATAACTGTATTTGGAAGATTGATAGGAAGGGTATCCATATATGGCAGCATTTAATGTGAAGAAAAGTGAATCTCAGAGTTCCCATCGTGGCTCAGTGCTTAACAAATCCGACTAGTAGTAGTATTCATAAGGATGTGGGTTCAATCCCTGGCCTTGCTCAGTGGGTTAGGGATCTGGCGTAAGCTGTGGCTACACATCTCCAATTTGAGCCCTAAGCTGGAAACCTCCATACGAAGCAGGTGCAACCCTAAAAACACAAAAGACAAAAAAAAAAGTGAATCTCCTTTTTGTATAGAGGGTAATCAATAAAAATACTAAACTTAAGTTTAAAAAGCAGAAATGAAAGCCTATGTATTAGAATACAATTTTGTCTTTGTAACAAAGACCCCAACAAATTGTACCTTAAAGGAAACAAATGTATTGATCTCTCATGCAACAGTCTGAAGCTCTAATCAATCCCAGGGTGACACTTTGGCTCCATGGTGTTGGCTCTGGTCTTCTCTCTCATGGCTTCTCCTTTCTATGGGTTGCTGGGTCCAAACTCTTTATGTTTCATGACACCTTCATTCCTATGAAGTTGCCTCTTCCAGCAAGCAGATACAGAAGGAAGAGAGAAGTGGATGGTATTTCTTTCCTCTCCTGAACATAGCCTGAAAGAAAGCTTTACATACACTTTCTCTCTAATGCCCTCATTTAGAAATTGGTCCAGTGACCATGCATAGCATCAAAGAAAGTTGTGCATGTAATCCCATGGGTAATGTGAACTTTCCTAAATTTCCATTTCTTGGAAGGAAAGAATAAATATTGATGCGCAACTAGCCATCTCTGCCATAGCATGATATTGGGAGACATGCTGGTAAAAACAGAAACAGCAACACAAACAAAAGGCCAAATGTCTGAAAATCTTTGCCTCTACCAATGGGGAATACAATAGGAGAAAGAGGACCACTTCTTTACAATACATGTTTCTGAAGTACTTGATATTTTGAAAAGAGGTTAATTTTGATTTACATTTTTTACATAAAAACATAAGCTTTAACTGAGAACCAAGTATGAATAAAAAGTTTATCCAGATTAATATGAAAAAGGGCAAGAGTACTCCATGAGGGAAAATGGCTTGTTGGAAGAGAGGGGAAACTGATCCTTCTTGATGCAAAATCATGAATTGGACTGAGCATGGAAAACAAGAAGGGAAATGGGTTAAACTGAGGTTGAAAAGATCCAGGCAGGACAATGAAGCGACACTAAAATATAAGGACTTTTCCAAGTAAGAAGAGAAATTATTTGGGACAAGCAAAGTGTGGTCTTCACCCAAGAAGATGTTAGTACAACCTAAGGTAGTGTCCTCACACTAAGCGTGTGAAAGTGCAGCAGGGATCTGTTCCCACAGGATTTTCCCCCGTGTTTCCTGCTGTTCATCCTATGATTGATTTGCTTGAGCTTCAAAAGAAAAATCTTCACGACCGTCTTTCATTCTCAGATTTATGGATATTTCCTATCAGCCACTCACATACTTCAGCATTCCAGCCACAGAGATTTCCAACGGTTCTCTAGATACTCCTCGCCTTTGATCACGTCCTTTTCCTCAGTCTGGTACACCTCTAGAAATTTTCCCACCTCTAGAAAGTTTGCTTGTCAAGACTCACCTTCTTTCCCCAGGCCTTTATGACTCATTATGATTAGTCAGAATTAGTCCCTACTCCTGTTCATTCATGTGCGTTTTATTCCTTCCATGAAACAAACAAACCAATCAATCCCCCCCCCCAAAAAAAAGTCTGCTAAAAAAGTTTTTTTCACCCTTTTCCCAAGTCATTTTCTCACTAGAGCCAAGTCTGGCTTTTATCATTGTTTGGAAAATCGAGTGGAAGTTGGGAAACATTGCCCCTAGAAAACCACTCAAGAAACACACAGGTATTTGGAAGGAAAACGGAATTCATGATTCCTCGGATGCTGATGACCCGGGAAGAGAGATCCCCAAGAATTAAGGATTCTTCTCTATGCAATTTCACCCTAAATTACTGAAGAAGCGGCTGTAATACTGAATGGAAATTGAGTCCTACTCAGATCCATCGACTAATTCTCCAGAGTATTTTATTAACCACGAATTAGGAGTCCAGATTCTCCAGCTCCCCAGAGGTCGACTCCAGTGGGACCGGCTAAGGGAACCTCTGCTCCTGCTGACTTCCAGTGCTTTCTGGGGCGGGACCTGGTTCCCCTGAGGCAGGAGGGTGACAACAAATTCTGGTTCAGCCCAGGTTGGCCGAGTCACGCCCACCTCCTGCCCAGACATGGCGCTGAAGCGCCTCCTGCTGGCACCAGGCCGCCAGGGAAAGGAAGTGAAAATCCAGGCAAACGTTCCTACCACCTCTCAACTATTTTTATGACCCTTGTGAAAGCTACGTCCGTTTTTCTCCCAGTCACAGGTTTTCCACTCCGGTTCTTTGTCCAGCCATGTGGAAGGTAGCCACCTCCAGGTCTCCTAGATGTCGCCAAGCCACCTCCTTCCCAAGCATTTTTCTAAGGTAGCGAGTTTCCGAGTATAAACTTTGAAGTAAAATGTTGCAAAAGGTAAGTGCATCCTGCAGACGAGGTGGCCGAGTGGTTAAGGCGATGGACTGCTAATCCATTGTGCTCTGCACGCGTGGGTTCGAATCCCACCCTCGTCGATGCTGGCCTTTTAAAACGAAGGCTGTTCACACAGATACACTGTATTTCAGATCCCCATTTAGAAAAAGTGGCCCTCCCTCCTGTACTCTGAACTATTATCCCATTTACAGTTGATGGTAATGATTGTCTATACCACCTAAGGGGGATCCCTCCTATGATGAAGTTCTTTGGGAAGGCCAATTTTACAAGTTCCTGTGAAACAGGAGGTGAGGAGTAAGTACAAGACGGATGAAGCTGGTAAAAAGCTGGAGTGCGAGTGACTGTGGTTACTCCACCCTCTCATTTTATAAGTTATTACTCCACTGAACAGTAAAATAAATTCATCAAATAAAGTCCGGAGTTCCCACTATAGTGCAGAAGGTTAAGGATCTGGTATTAGCACAACTGTGGCTCAGGTCACAGCTGTGGCTCGGATTTGATCCCTGGCCTGGGAATTTCCATATGCTCCGGTGCAGTGGAAAAGAAAAGAAAAGAAAAGAAAAGAAAAGAAAGAAAGAAAGAAAGAAAGAAAGAAAGAAAGAAAGAAAGAAAGAAAGAAAGAAGGAAAGAAGGAAAGAAGGAAAGAAGGAAAGAAGGAAAGAAGGAAAGAAAGGAAAGAAAGAAAGAAAGAAAGAAAGAAAGAAAGAAAGAAAGAAAGAAAGAAAGAAAGAAAGAAAGAAAGAAAGAAGGGAAGGAGGGAAGAAAGAAAGAAAGAAGGGAAGGAGGGAAGGAAGGAAGGAGGGAAGGAAGGAAGGAGAGAAGGAAGGAGAGAAAGAGAGAGAGAGAAAGAGGAAAGAAAGGGAGAGAGAAAGGAAAGAAGGAAGGAAGAGGGGGAGATAAAGTCAGCAGAAAAACACAGCAGAACAAACATACCAAGGTAGAATTTCACTACTTAGATTCTCAAGACAAATCTATGGTTCAAAACTAAAGAAACAAGTTTTTAAAAGATTTAAAAAATTCAGAGGTAAGTTAGTTTCAAGTGACAACCACACAAACTTCTTCCAAAGAGGCTACATTCAGGATGCTGCTCAAGGATGGAACAAAGAACTGTTGCTGAAGGGTAATTGGGCTGGATATTCCCACACTGCATCCCTGAGAACTTGGAAATGAAGACGTCTCATGTGAGGGGCACATGGAAAGGAGAGCGTGACTTTAAACGAATTGAAATTAAAATAAAGAAAAAAATGGATTGAAAATTGATCATAAGGAAACAATAAAGCAATAGTTTACCCCATTCTGAGATTGAAGTGTTTCTTTGTAATAATAGACACTACATACATATTCTTCATTCTATCACATTACTGCTAAAGTTCCCCAAACAGAATGGGTATCCTCTTTCCCTGAGGTACTCATATTTTTTGTTAATGTTCTTGACCTGCTAGGAAGCGACATCGTTGACTATGCATAAGATGAGACTCGTGGGAGTTCCTGTAGTGGCACAGTGGAAACAACTCCGACCAGCATCCATGAGGATTCAGGTTGGATCCCTGGCCTTGTTCAGTGGGCCGGGATCTGGCATTGCTGTGAGCTGTGGTATAGGCTGGCAGCTGCAGCTCCAACTCGACCCTCTAGCCTGAGAACTTCCATATGCTGAGAATTCGGCCCTAAAATGAAAGAAAAAGAGAGAGAGAAAGAGACTCTTATAAGCCAGAGTAGACCCTAGACAAGTTCTCCTGGGAGCAATTTGCAGGCATCATTTCCACTTGTGATTTCGACTTCTTGTTCCTTAACTGCAGACTTTTCATAACTAATTTCCAAAAGCTATATTGCAGTTTTTTCCTAATATATTTTAATATGACTGAAGGATTGAATGTTACTTCTATTTAAAAAAAATCTTTATTCAAGTATAAATAGTTAGCACACGATGAACTGCATGTATTTAAAGAGCACATTTTAATGAGATTGGTCATGTGTTTACACATGAAACCATGACCCCAATCAAGATAGTGACCTTATCATCCTTAAAGTTTCATTGTACCCTTTTGTAATTCTTTCCTCCTCCCCTCTCTGACCCCCATCCTCATGGGACAACTGATCCACACTTCGCATTTTCTAAAGTATAGCTTGTATCCTCTACAGTTTTGTACAAATATAATTCACTGTGTACTTTATTTTAATTGGCTCCTTCCATTCAGCATAATTATTTTGACATGAGCCCCACAACCTGGTGTTCAGTTTTTGCCTATGTCCTCCCCTTGGGTGTGAGTTGGACCTATGACTTACGTCTAGTTCATAGACTATGGCAAAGCTGATTGGACCATTCCTGTGACTATACTGAACTATACATTACTCGGTCTTGCTAGTAGTCCCACTCTAGAGAGTATCCTTGCTGGCTCCATGATGTAAACGGTCAAGGAGGGAAAGCCCACTTGGCAAGGAACTTCAGGCACCTATAAGAAGTGCAGGTAGCCCCTAGGAACTGAAAAATACTGCCAGCTAACAAGCAGCAAATAGCCTGTGCCTTCAGCCCTAATGCTGCAGGAATTCTGCCAACAAACTGAGTGAGCTTAGAAGTAGATTTTTCCACAATCAAGTGACGGTGTAGCAGAATATGCCACCCCAAAACACAGCTGTTTGGTATAAAGATTATTTTAAGTAGATTATTGTTGTGAGAGGAAAAAAAACAGACACAGGAGATACTTTAAAAACAGTAGAATTTACTCTTTGATGAGAACTTTTCATTTATAAGGGAGGCCTCCATTTGTAAGAGTGTCTCCCTCTGTGTACCAGGAAGAGAAACACTTATTAAGGGAGAAGATACCCACCTTAAATCTGCATATGAACCTTACCCTTGCTCACTATGTTTTTCCGGATAACCTCCTGTAACTGGCCTCCCCAACCTCCAACGTATTTTTGTCTTTAGCTGAAAATAGTATTTAATGTAGCAGCTTAGGCCATTTCAGGGATTTTTTTACTCGGTTTTTCTATCTCCCATGTATATACAAAGTGTGCATGTTATTGCAGGGGAGCAAAATCTGCCAGCCAATAATGGTCTTTGCGGCAAGGATTAATTTGGACTGATTATTTTTAAGAAACAACATTCAGTGAAGTTCCCCTCAGTGGCTTAGCGGTAATGAACCTGACTAGTATCCACGAGGACATAGGTTTGACACTTGACTTTGCTCAGGCGGTTAAGGAGCCCACGTTCTTGCCGAGACCTGTGGCGTAGGTTGCAGAGGCAGGTCGGATCCAGTGTTTCGGTTGCTGTGGCTGACAGCTGCAGCTCAGATTCGACACCTAGCCTGGGAACTTACATATGCCCCAGGAATGGCCCTAAAAAAAAGACTGAGAAAAAAGGAAAAAAAAAAACCACTCAGGAAGTTTTTCTTGTTGCCTTTCCCCTGAGTGAGCTGCCTAAAGAATTTAGATAACGAGCTTGTTTCAGAATAGAACTATCATGAGAGGTATCTCAGGCCACAGGGTCGCAAGAGCAGATTTAAATGAGGAGTTTAGGCTGGAGACAAGTTTGGCAGTAATTCAACCCTTCATTGGTTGGACTAGAGGAGATGCTCCATCTACTATGGCTAGAGGGGAAACTATGGGCAGTGAAAGAGTGATTAAAATTTTGGAAGGCAGGGAGTTCAAGAAAATCGGAGCAGAAGGAAAAAAAAGACTAGCCCAAAGTGAACACAGTTGTTTCGAATCAGAAGTCCCCAAGGTGGCGAAGGCAGAATGAGCTGAGACTGGTATGAGCAGCACCGCCCCTAGTGTTAGGTCCCTGTAACTGCAGGGGTGAAGTGGAAGCCTTGTGGGCTCCTGTGACGTCCTTAGACACCAGTGTTTATCTTCTGGGAGTAATGTTAATCCAGAAAATATTACTCTGAGGGAAGGGGGATTTGTCATTTCCTGTTAGCCTCAACCCCTGAAGCCAATTAGGCTGCCATGTCTTTCCTAACGGAATGGCCCTAAGTTCGAGATTCAGAGAGAGCAGGATATCTTGAAGGGACATACATAAAGCATCATTTACCTCGTTTGGCATATAAAAATAAAATAAAATAATGTATGTGCCAATAATCATCAATGAAAAGGTTCAGGAAGAAGAAGCAAGCTGAGTTTTAGCAAAACCAAAGGTTTTTGCATGGGAGAGAAAACTGGAAGTGCAACCAGAAAGAGCTCTCAGATAATATCAGGAAGTGGTGAGACTTTGTCTTTGATCTGCTGAATCATCCACCCAAGGAAGTAAAGCAAATTCTTTGAGGGTCTCCCATTTAACAAATGGAGCCAAGGAATATTATTTCATCCATTTTTTCAGAGACACCAGGCCCTGTTCTAGAAGTTGGGTATCCAGTAGCAATAGTGATTAAAATCGACCAAAACAGAAAAATACATCTCTCGAAAGACTTACATTTTGTTGAAGAGGGCAGTATGGTGAAGATAGTAAGCAAAAGTATCACTTTTGCTCAGGCCCGTGGCGCTGGCAGGATGGGCAAGTGTCACGGTCTTCATACTGCCAGGAAGCTTCATAGCCACTGACAGGACCATAAGTGGCACAATAAACAGTATAAGAAAGTTCATTTGGGCACAGCCCTGAAGGCCAGTCCTTTTGGAGGTGCTTCTCATGCCAAGGGAATTGTGCTTGAAAAAGTAGGGGTTGAAACTAAACAGCCAAATTCTGTCATCAGGGTTCAGCTAATCAAGAATGGCAAAAAAAATTACAGCCTTTGTACCCAATGATGGTTGTTTGAACTTCACTGAGGAAAATGATGACGTTCTGGTTGCTGGATTTGGTCACCAAGGTCATGCTGTTGGTGACATTCCTGGAGTCCAGGTTGTCCAAGTAGCCAATGTCTCTCTTCTGGCCTATATGAAGGCAAGAAGGAAAGACCAAGAGCATAAGTTTTGATGGTAAAAGCAGGATAGTAATAAATTCTCATATGCCAAAAAAAGTCTACAGCATGTCAGATCTTGGTACATATTAAGAAGAAAAGTATAGTAAATAGGAATAGGAAATTACATGGGGTGGCTCAATTATCAAAATGACAATCGGGTCTATGGGCTCCAGGCCTGAGTCCCACCTGGCCCTTGGCTAGAGGGGTCTCTCCTGTAGACCCCTTCGCCCCCTGGGGACCCACCGGTCTAAAAGGTCTATTTTGACCTGCAGTGACTGGGGACCATAATTGCAGGACACCATTTATGGGGTCAACCGGCCTATGGCAGCCTGTGTCTATAAGGGACTCTCATCGCCTGTGGGGGTCAGCCCCATCCCTAATGACCCATTTACAGGGTTTTCCTATAGAGACCACCCCCTTGGCCTCCAGAGGCTCTCAATAGTGGTGGTTCCCTTAGCAGGGACACAACTCTTGGACCTCCCTGGTCTACAAGGCCATGTCCCATCTGTAAATGTCACATGTGCAAGGTCTCAAGCCAGGTGGAAGGTCCTTTCCAGGCCTTTCCCACCCATCCAGACTGTAAGGGTCAGTGTGGGAGGTGATGACGGCCCTGGGCCGGGCTCTGGCTGCAGCTCTGGCTCTCTCTTTGGCTGTGCTGGGGCCACTGATCCATGAAGCCCAGGCAGGGGGCTGCAGGTAGGAGTAGAAAGTGCTTCCGGAGGCTTCAGGCTTTGTGACTTGTGGTACGGGCAACTAAAGCAGTGGCAATTGCCAGTGGCTCATCTGGGGTGAGTGGAGCCTCGTGGGCACTAATTCATTCATGTGTGCATGCATCCTTCTGCTCACCAGGTTCCCAGAGCCTGCTTCTGTTCCAGGCCCTTTGCTCTAAAATGCAGCTAATTTGGGCCCTAACTTGGAAGGCTGTGAAGTCTGGTGAGGTGGCTGCACTCAGACCCAGGTGGACAATTACAAGCCAGGAGCATTAGTGATGGGTAATCTGAGTAATTATTAGAAACTCGGGCTCTGAGCCCAACCACCTGGCTTCAAATTTGGGTTCCACTTTACTAACTGTGAATTTGGGCAGGCGGCTTCCTTTTTCTGATAATCCCCTACAAGTGGGGATAGTAATAGTACTCACCTCACAGGGCTGCTGGGATTAAATGAGAACAGGTATTTATTGTGGCTGGCACTTAGTAAATGCTCAATAAATGGCTTTAGAATTATTAAAGTTATTCTTTTTAAAAAGTAACTCAATAACAGCACTGTTTTCATTAAAAAAAAAAGACATGGAGTGGCTCAGCGGAAATGAATGACTAGTATCCATGAGGATGTAGGTTCAAACCCTGGTATAGCTAAGTGGGTTAGGGATCCAGCATTGCAGTGAGGTATGGTGTGGTTCACACACACAGCTTGGATCCCACATTGCTGTGGCTGTGGTATAAGCCGGCGGCTACAGTTCCAATTTGACCCCTAGCCTGTGAACCTCCATATGCCATGGATGTGGCCCTGAAAAAAAAAAATGACAATCAAAGAAGGCCTCACTGACAAGACAAATACTCACATTGGGACCTCAGTGTCCCTCTTTACAAAGCATGGAGGTCCCATCCCAGGAAGGGAACAGGAATTCAGCCACCCCAGAGCTTTACCCATCAGGTTCAGTCCCTGGGCAGCTAGTCAAATAGGCCCATGCGTCCTCTCAAAAACGACCATCAGGCTTATTTTAACAGAAGATGCAGCCAGTATAGGAACAGTTTGGCCTTAGGTTACCCTTCTCCAGTCACTGGCACAGATGCACCTTCTGAGAAGCTTCAGCCACTCTACGTTACGTACTAACAGGAAAGAGTTCCAAGCTAGATAATGAGAAAAGAAAGGGGCAGAATCTCAAGAGGAACATAGCCATTGGCCTTTGGATTTAAAGGGGACAAAGAGAATCCATATGTATAAATTTTCATTTGTATGAAGAAATTCCAGACAGATACACGGGAAACTAATAAACGTTGCTTTCTGTTATTGATGGGGACTGGCAGATGAGGGCTGTGTTTGAAGCAGGACAGCAATTATTAAACCCTAACAATGGGCAGCCTAAAAGAAACCTCAAAGCACAACCTTAGCTACAGTATCTCACAAGGCCACGAGATGGCGATAGCGTTTCTTGATTGTCAAGCCTGGGAGCTGAACAGAGGGGACCCTGGAGGCCATGAACTCCTCCCTGTGCAAATGACCTCTCTGTTCCCTAAGTTGAGGTGCTAGAATTTCTCTTTGCCAGCACTTGATCCCTCTCATTGTCACCCTTGATCAAAAGGGAATTATGTTCTCTAAGTGGGTTAAGTTTTTTAAAAGCTTGTATTTTGGGGGAGGTTAAGGGAGGCAAGGAAGGGATTAGGGACGTCTTGAAGTATACACAAAAGTACACAGAAGAGAATAACATACCTCCAAGGGCCTATCATTCATGCTTCAACAACTACCAATATCTTGCCTTGTTGTTTCATTATCCACAGTTACACTGAGGGGGAGGGTGACAGTGTAAAGAAATCATAAAAACGTCATTTCAATCATGAGGATTTTCACAAACTTGCTAACAGATACAGAGTTAAACAAAATACAATATTTTCTCACCTAAGAAAAAAGATTTTTAATGATTTGTAATATTATCCAATATCTGGTACTTAAAAAAAATCCTCAATGGCCTCAAAAAAAATTTTTTTTTACAATGATTTTGCCTGATTGGGATTCCAGTAGATTATGCAAAATGGCATTTGGTTGCTATGTCTTTAGAATCTATTTTAATGCTTAACGTTTAAACCAAATCTCCAACTTGCTCTTTGGAAAAGGAATTGAGAAACTATAATCTGGGTGATGGGAATTCTCATAGTCCATGGATTGTCATTGCTTGTAGACCTTTTCTGTGAAAAGGGTTAGGGAAAAATTGTTTTCTAAAAAAAAAAGGGGGGGATCATACCAAATACCGCTATTTTCCATTCAAATTTAAGCCAAAAGGGTTTTTGCTTAACAATTGAATATCTTTTATTCTGAAAATCTTAGTTTCTCATATGATAATTAATAACACATTTTCTCTATAGACAAACAGGAAAAAAAAAATCTTAACAATTTAATTGTTCTGCACTAGCTACCAGAAGGAAAGAGAGAAGACAGGTTTGAACCTACTAAAATTTGACCCCAGGTGATGTGAAGGTCAGATTTTAGTAGACATAGATTTTTCAACCTCATTTAAAATTGATACTCAAAAATATTCTGCCCTTTCCAAATTAAGAACAAAGAAATTCTGATGCTGCAAAATAGCTTAAAAAGAAAATACTTCCTCAAATGAAGTATAAATAGCACTATTATCTTTCTGGTTAGTACTTGGACGAGGGTTCCATCTCTGGCCTTGCTCAGTGGGTTAAGGCTCTGGCATTGCCATGAGCTGTAGGGTAGTCGCATAAGAGGCTCAGATCTGATGTTGCTGCAGCATTGCTGTGACTGTGGCTGTGGTGTAGGCCAGCAACTACAGCTCCAATTCAACCCCTAGCCTGGGAATTTCCATATGCCACTGTGGGTGTGGACTGAAAAAGACAGAAAGGAAGGAGGGAAGGAAGAAAGAAATCCTTTGGTACAGTGAGATAATTTCCTATCTTACCTCCTAAAAACTCTTAATGGTTTTCCTTTTACATTGAAGTGTCTTTTTTTTCCCTTATGGATAACCAATTGTCCTGCTAAATTTTTGAACAGCTTATCTTTTCTTCGCCTCTCTCATTTCTAAAGGTTCAGCAAAAAATTAGACGTGATCCTTGGATTTCTATCTAATTCAGTTGGTAACTGTGTCCCTCTCCGGGCAATATCACCCAGTAGTAAAGCTCTATGAGTCTTTTTTTAATCATTAATCATGTCCTATCTCATCACGAGTTTCTTCGATTTTTTTTTTTACAAGTTTGGTCCTCAAATAAATGTTAGAATTATCTTCCAAATTCCCAAATTAGGATTTTGACTGAAATTTCCTGATTTGGTCAGCCCTCCTTTAGATACTAAAATTTCTGAAAATAAAATAAACACAGTAGAGTGAGCTTTGAGATGTAAGGATGGAAAATAAAACACTGCCAAGTTGGTTATTAAGCAAATTGCAGAGTTTACTGCTCCTTTTCTACCTCTTAGTTCTTTAACAAGTGTATTTTGACAATGGGAGAAATTATACTGATTCTTTGTCACTGTTCAGCACATATACAACATCTGATTGAACAGGACTCTAATAATGTGCCAAACTCCTAGCTGAGTCTCCCGATAATGGATAAGGCTGTTTCTTTATTAACGAAGGATGTGGTACATATTAAGACGCTAAGTCCCATCGATATTTTGCATTGCCTTACCTTTTCTCTATAATGCATTGTTAAAAAGAAAAAAAAAAACTGGTGAGATACGAGGTATATAGTCAACAAATCCACAGATATTCTTTTTTAGGGCCGCACCCATGGCATATGGAAGTTCTCAGGCTATGGGTGAAATCAGAGAAAGCTGCCAACCTACACCACAGTCACAGCAACGCAAGATCTGAGCCTCGCCTGCGATCTACACCACAGCTCACAGCAATGCTGTATCCTTAACCAGCTGAGTGAGGCCAGGGATCCAACCGAAATCTCATGGGTCCTAGCCAGTTCCTTAACCGCTGAGCCACAAAGGGAACTCCCCGAAGATATTCTTGATAGCAACAGCATAATAGAAAGTGAAGCACATCTAAATCAAGAATAAGTATCTATCTCAGTGAGGGAAAATCTCTGCTTCATCCATAAGTGGCTCGTAGGGCCACTAATCCTTTGACAGGGCATCTCTGTTAACTTCTGAGGGAATAGGTATCTTGTTTCAATAACCACTGTACATTAGTTTTTAAAAACAATTGTGTGCAGTAAGGAAAGGAAATATAATCATTTAATTTACCTGGAAAAAAAGTTCTTTACAGTGGGTTCATCTAAGGCAATGGTCAAGGAATTATTCTGGTTTGTGACCTCTGGGGAAGACCTGGCAATTAGTTCTAATTATTCTGAGCAACAAAAATCACAATGTACATTTTTTCAAATGGCATACTATGTTAGTTTAGCTTTGAACCACTTTTTCTTAAGCTCATTAGCAATGAGTTAAATTGATAGCATTTAGTTTCTCAAGCAAAGGAGTAAATCCTCCCCTTATTCATAATGGGATTCTAGCAAGGTTCAAGCAACCCAAAAGATGAAACTTTATTTACCTGGTTTATTTATCTCTTAGGCAGTTTAAGTTCTTTTTTCTTTTTTTTTCTTTTTAGGCCTATACTGAAGCATATGGAATTTCCCAAGCTAGGGGGTCTATTCGGAGCTGCAGCTGCTGGCCTTACACCATAGCCACAGCAAAGCCGGATCCCACTGAGTGAGGCCAGGGATTGAACCCACATCCTCAGGGATATTAGTCAGGGTCGTTACCGCTAAGCAGCAACGGGAACTCCGAAGGTTTAATTTTCTGAGTAATAGGTGAGTTGGCTGGGACATTTTCAACTTCGTAGTTTTCAAAAATTTTATCTTTACAAATTTTCATCTGAGGATAGACGATTGCCTTCTTTCCAATCCCTTTCCTTTTTCCACAAATTTTATTCTGATTTTTATATCCTATAAGGGAAAGAAACAATCAAAAAAAGTATTAAGCTTTGAAATTTTCATCTAATTATTTGGATTAATGGAGACGGGGCTCATGTGACAGGCGACACAACAAGAGATAATTATTTACAGGACTCCGTTACCATTAGTGTGGGATGAAGATGACGTCAGAAAAGAACTTTCACTCTTCCTTTAGTTCTCATGTCATAATGAGGGTACATTCTTTATATGAAAATATACAACAAACCAGTTAGTAGCAACTCAAATAGATATACAAGAATCTATGGAGGCTGTTTCCAAATGATGGACAAACTTAGAAAAACTCAAAAAAGGGAAGAAATTTCAGAGAGCAGCCAAGAGTGAAGTGGGCCTTGAAATATGGGTAGGCTTGAGTCAACAAAGGGAAAGAGTATATTTGACCAAGGGATTTCACAAAATATTAATTGCTTTTAGACATCACTACCATGCTAAATCTAGATCCACTTTAGATAAACTAGGTAATTTATTTACATAAATTAAACTCGTTTAAAATTACTACCTAAACCAAAAAAAACAGCTATAGTGGAAGCTTCTAAATGCTTTATGGATCCTGGCTTTTTACCTAAAAGAGACATGGAATTTGGAACAGCTATAATCTAGAGAAGCATGACTGCTTGTTTGGTGTCAGCTTCTTGTTTATGACAACCTGAATGATGTGGGATTTAGTTTCCTTCACCCGTTCCGGGCAAAGTCAAAATAGGATTTGAAATGCCAACCAAAGGAACTTTAAAATAGAATCTGATTTTTGTTTCAGAATAAAGCCTGAGACAAATGCCCTCAGGCTTCTCTGCCTTCATTAGACCCCACAGAGTCAGGTTTCCGTTGCCACTGGGCCTCTGACCACCAGTGCCAAATAGGTGGAAACAAAAGTTTTAGGCGAAGGGGAAAAAATAGCTTTTTTGCTTTGCTGGCAAAGGAGGCCACAGCAGACTAATGCTTTAAAGGCTGTGTTCCCTCCTTTGAGCGAGAACAGATGGTTTGATAGTTTGGGAGTGGAAAATAGGGCCACAGATTAAAATCAGAGTAGGTGAAAGCTTGTATTACTCTTCAAAGCTGGTGTTTTTGGCCCCTGGGACTGGTTCTAGTAGTCTTGAAATGAAGAAGGCTTCATCAAGAAGTTAACACCTTCCATTTGTTGGGGATTTTAGTTCTGCAGAACTTAAAAGATATTGTTCCATGCACTCCTGGAGGAGAAACCAGGACCCTGCCCCAAGGCTGCGCTATAGTTTCTCCATTGTTCCTCCATTGTCTCTGCATCCTCTCCCTGTCTTGACTAGCGACGGTTTCAACCTGCCCTTTGGAAACCCCTGAAGGTCAAGGCTGAAGCCTATTCCCCTGCAGCAAAGAAATGGGGACGCAGAAAGGCTTTTGCGCACAGTAGCCCCTTAGGGCCGGGCTCGGTTTCATTTCGTCTTTTAACGTCTCCCATTATACGGATATAGAGCAAGTGGAAATCAATATTCTAATTAGAAATAAAAGTGTTTCTACTCCTCAAGCTGAAAATTACATTTCTTCCTCGTCAAAGAGAAATTCGAGAATAGAAAATCTCACTCTGGAGAGGGAAAAAAAAAAGAATGAAAAGCAGAATGGTCTACACAAAATCTTTTACTCAAGGAACTTGTGTGCGCTGGTCTAAGAGAGGCGGAAAGGGGATCCTTTCAGCGCACAGAAACCCCTTAGTTTCCGGGATGCCGGCAACCAGACAGGCCGTGGAGAAGGGCGGCGCTGATCGCGGCAAATTTAACTGCCGGCGCCAACCTCTGCACCCGGGTAGGTAGGACTCCAACTCTGTCCGACAAGTTACGGGAAGTTTTTGATTTTACTTCCACTACTTAGCCGTAAAATCTATCAGAACTGATAGCTGAGCCCTTTTAAATATACTTAAATTCCTAAATAACCGTGAAAAGCTCAGGATGAGGTTACACAAGGAGCTCGAGCTTTGCCAACGTCAGATAACGTTACTCCTGTTAGTGGTCTGTTGTTATTTTGGGGACAGGAAGTTCTTTAAGACTGTTCAATAAATTGTTCTGCTCGGCGACTAAATACCAAAATTACAAACGCCCAGCGCAAAAGTAAAAAGCACCAGCTCTCTTTCTGAAAGTGTGGGTGGCTCTTAAAAGAGCCGTTAGGATCGTTAGCAACCAACTCACTGTTTACTTGGCACTGGTGTATTTGGTGACAGCCTTGGTGCCCTCGGACACGGCGTGCTTGGCCAGCTCCCCGGGCAGCAGCAGGCGCACGGCAGTCTGGATCTCCCGGGACGTGATGGTCGAGCGCTTGTTGTAATGCGCCAAGCGGGACGCCTCGCCAGCGATGCGTTCGAAAATGTCATTAACGAACGAATTCATGATGCCCATAGCCTTGGAGGAAATGCCGGTGTCCGGGTGGACTTGCTTCAGCACCTTGTACACGTAGATGGAGTAACTCTCCTTGCGACTGCGCTTGCGCTTCTTGCCGTCTTTCTTCTGCGCCTTGGTCACAGCCTTTTTGGAGCCCTTCTTCGGAGCTGGTGCGGACTTTGCTGGGTCAGGCATAACTAAAAGCAGCTAATAATGCCTCCAGGAAAAAGGAAAACCGCTATGACGAAGACACAATGTGTCCTTTTTATATAGAATCTCTTATGCAAATAAGGTGATTAGCTAAAGACTTTGTCTGATTGGTGGCTAATCAAGTAAAACGTCCGGAATTAGTTCTGCCCAATCAGAACGCAAGAGTCCCAAACTCGCGTTTTCATTGGTTGAATTAAGCCACAATGCTAACCAATGACACGCATTCTTCTTCGCGCCCAATAAGGGTTATAAAAAGTGCCGCGCCTGGACTTTCGCTTTGCTAACTACCGCAAGTGAAGCTGCTGTCGCTATAATGTCTGGAAGAGGCAAACAGGGAGGCAAAGCTCGTGCCAAGGCCAAGACCCGCTCCTCGCGGGCCGGGCTCCAGTTCCCGGTGGGTCGAGTGCACCGCCTGCTCCGCAAGGGCAACTATGCCGAGCGGGTCGGCGCCGGCGCGCCCGTGTACCTGGCGGCGGTGCTGGAGTACCTGACGGCCGAGATCCTGGAGCTGGCGGGCAACGCGGCCCGCGACAACAAGAAGACGCGCATCATCCCGCGCCACTTGCAGCTGGCCATCCGCAACGACGAGGAGCTCAACAAGCTGCTGGGCAAGGTCACTATCGCTCAGGGCGGTGTCTTGCCCAACATCCAAGCGGTGCTGCTGCCCAAGAAGACTGAGAGCCACCACAAGGCCAAGGGCAAGTAATGGCCTAGATTTTGGCGACACGCATCAACCGAAACCAAAGGCTCTTTTCAGAGCCACCCACATTTTCTGGAAAAGAACTTAACATCTATCTTGTTTGGGAAAATGAAAAGAGATTTAATGTGAAAATTTCCTTCCTTAATCTCTAGTTTGTTCAAGTCGAAGTGTGGTAAAAGGCTTCATATTTAAATTAAAAAGTAAAATGACTTCAGAGTGACCCATTAGGTTCATCGGCTGTGGAAAGACGGGCAGCTGAGTGGGGCGGGGAGTAGAGACTATTTCTAGGGCGGCTTGTAAACTGTTTACTACAAATGAGCGGCTTTAAACAAATTCTCGACTCGGGAGGCCAGAAGTTCAAAACCTAAGTGCTGCTAGGGTTCCTGCTGGAGTCTTGAGGGAGGAATCATTCTGTACTTGACAGCTTCTGGTGGTTGCCAGCAATTCCTTGGTTTGTGGCAGCATATCTTCAATTTCCCACCTTCCCAGTGTGTCTCTCTGTCCTCTTAGGGATAGCCAGCGGTCGTTAGGTTTGGGGCCCACACCATATCCGGTTGAAACGGTGGCATACGTGAAACATTTAAGCAAAGACAAGTTTCAGGAAGTTAAATCAAGTTTAAGACCAAGAATTTATAAGGAAAATAAAGCACAGAGAAAGCAAGGGTAGAAAGTGAGTTCATAATCAGAGGTCAGGTCATGTAGGACTACAATCATGTAGGATTTTATATGCCATGATATAAGTTTGCAAATCATTCTAAGAGTTTTGAACAGAGGAATGGCATAACGTGATTTACAGTTCTTCAAAAGTTCATTAAGGCAGCTATATGGTGAATACAATGTTTAGAAGTAATATAAATTAGAAGGTGATTGCAGTGGTCTTTTTGAGAGATTATGGTGGTTTGGCCTAAATTGGAGACAATAGACAATAGGTAAGGATACATTTTGCAGATATAACCAATATTTTGCTGACAGATTTGATATGTTGTGTGTAGGAGAGAAGAAAATAATTTACTCTTCTGAATTCTCGTCTGAGACTCCCTATAATAAAGGACAAACTAACAGGAGGAAAACAACCAAAATTGTTTTAACATAAATACCTCATGTATACATGAGAGATACTTAAGGGAAATGAGTAAACTCAAGATGGCTCAAGCTATCACCTTACCTACCATCCTTGGCTAAAGACAAAAGAAAGATGTATGAGGGTATTTGGGGGGGCCTGCGGACAGACATGGTGGGTGCCAGCAGAGAGAGAACAGTTAGTTATCAGTTTCTGATAAATTATCAGAAAAAAGCTTGGTAAAGAAAGGTAAGATTTGCTATGCAGATCAAAATTGGTGCCTTCTCCCATAAGATTCTTTAGTGATTTAGAATCACCCTTCTCTTCCTAGTATGGAAATGGAAACAAATGGAGCATTCCTCTAGAAATGTGTCTCTTAGAAAAAATGTTCTATTGTTTTCAGAGATTTTCCTATCTATGCTGTTACTCAAAAATAATTCAAAATTACCCTATGACAAAGAGGCATAGTTTGGGGTGGCATATTTAGCTACCACTCAACTGTGAAAGAACACAAAGATACAAAGAATGATATTTGATTTGAGCTAAGTTTATCTAGACATGTTAAGTCAGTTACTAGGTTAGAAAACAGCCCACATAGCACCATATTTTTATAAAATAATATACTGTATTTTATATAATAAACACTGTCTATTAATTTCAAGAATTATAAAGAATCTGACGAAGTTCAGCTGTCCATCCATTGCTAACCTTATAATCACTAGCTGTTATGCAAAAACTCATGAAATCTTATAGGGAGGGAAGCTAGTAGTTGGTGGGAATTTAACTGATTTTTAAAGCAGAAATGGGTCAGTAAAATATACTCCATTTAACTGTTAGGAAAATATAATCAAAAACAAAAGAAGAAAAAATTATTGAATAAACTTAATCCCTATTTAGGATACCATTCTCAATATAGGCAATCTTTTTAAAGTGATTCCAGAGAGAGAAAGAAATCTAATCTCACTCAAAACAGGTAAGTGACATTAGGAAGGAAACCAGGAAATAGAGCACTATTTCTTTGCCGATTACATTCCAAAGAGAAAATTCTAAGTTCCTTGGAGAAACATTCCTGAGTTGAGAAGCTGGCAAAGGGCTTAAAAGCCATTAAAAGGATTTACCTACCTTTGAAAAGGAAAAAGAAAGAAATTTTTAAGGACAAAAAGGAAAAGAAAGGGACTCTCAGGGAGAATTAAAGCTATTATTTTCAATTTGCTTTGAAATGAACTTGTTGAATTAACCTATGTACCCACTTTATAAAATATACTGAATTTTGTTCCTGTTGGTTTAATCCGTTTTTTTAAAGTTTTATTTATTTTACAAAATCTATAGTTTACTTTGAAAATACTGTAATACAACCTTACTAAAACTTTCTTTTTTTTAATTGTTATTTCACCAAAACTAACGTTCTTGAAAATAAATGATTTCAAGAAAATCATTGAATGACAAGGGTGTTACATGCTAATGCTGAAAGAAGTGACTAAAATTTCTAAATTTAAGCAATAGTAAAATTGTCTGTATATTTTAAAAATTAAGTATATACAAGCAAGAATGTTTGAAATATATCATTCTTTTAATAAAGGTGTCTTAGAAAGACAGAAATATACTTTCTTTTCCCTGCATTTGAATTTTCTACTTGCTCACTGATGACAAATTGCTATTCTAATTAATGAATTTTTAAAAATTAAATTATATATTACCTAGGAAAAATTGAGACATTTAAAAACCTGGATTCTGTATTTTTCAGGTTAAGAGTACATAGTATTTAAAAAACAAGTTTACACTAATAAATGTATCAATTTAATTCAGTTTTTACCAAGGGTACTAAAAGAATTTTTTTGTTGCAGCTAGTTAAAATGATTTGTTTTTCAAGAATGGTATAATAAGAGAAATTATTTGAAAGAAAAAATTATGAGGTAGGAATTCACTGCCAAATACTAAAATATTTTTCAACATTACAAATAATTAAAAACCTTAAGCACTACACATAGACTGATCAGCAGAACAATAAAAACTCAAGAAATAATTTTAAGTGAAGGATGTAGGATCAACTAAGTTTCTCAAATCAGTGGAGAAAATATTTAATATGTTATACTGATCATACACCTGGTTAATTTTTTAAAAGTTAATTCTCTATACAAGAAATCAAGTTTGGATTGTTAACAGAGTTTAAAAAATTTTTAATGGTTCTATTCATTATCAGTAAAATAATGGGAACTGTTATGGAAAATGAAAATTGATACCCATTTGGTGGAAGAGAATATGGCAATATACCCGGAAAATCTTAAAATTTTCTATTATCCCATCTTGTTCTATTTCTAGAAAGTTAGTATATTCCCCCCATAATATCAAGGAGAAAAACGTCACAAACTGGCCTAATCTTATGCAAATACTGTTAGAAAAAGAAAATACCGTATATAGGTAGAGAATCAGAATACTTTATTCTCTGTGCTATTTTATGTATCAATACAATATTAAAGTTCTGTTTTTTCATGAGGGTAAGGATCGAAACACAACTAATGAGAAAAGGAGGGGAAAAGAGACTAGGTATTGAGGAAACAAAAGAATTAACTGAAAAAGAACAAAAAGGAATAGCACCTCCCTGGGTTCCTTTTTAGGTCCCCTCCCCCAATGCAGAGGAATTCCCGCCACAGCTTTTCAGTTTTCAATCTGGTCCGCAGAAGATACTTTTAAATGGAAGCTCCAGCAGCTAACAGCACTTTAGCTCGCTGGTTTCCTCAAGATGTCTGGCCGCGGAAAGGGTGGAAAGGGCCTAGGCAAAGGGGGCGCCAAACGCCACCGCAAAGTTCTCCGAGATAACATCCAGGGCATCACCAAGCCCGCCATCCGGCGCCTGGCCCGGCGTGGCGGCGTCAAGCGCATCTCCGGCCTCATCTACGAGGAGACCCGCGGGGTGCTGAAGGTGTTCCTGGAGAACGTGATCCGGGACGCCGTCACCTACACCGAGCACGCCAAGCGCAAGACCGTCACCGCCATGGACGTGGTCTACGCGCTCAAGCGCCAGGGCCGCACCCTCTACGGCTTTGGCGGCTAAAAGGAAACCTGGGATCCTGATTATTTGCTTTAAAAGGCCCTTTTTAGGGCCCCCAAGCTATCATGGAAAGGGCTGAAGTGACTATCTGGGGTAGGCTAGCGTTTTCCCATTTTCAATGGGTCATTAAGTGGTGTTCTCGGGTTTAAGTGGGGTGTGGCGTGGAAAATACCTATTGACCTTGGATAACCCCCCCCCCCCCCCCCGTTAAGTAAATGCGGGTTAGAATTGTCTGCTTACAAGCAGAGAGGTCCCTGCAATGTAGAAGACCTTCTTCCATGTCAGGAACTAAAGGAATGACCACATTTTTACATTTTTACAAAATCTTCCCCAGTCTTTTTGTTGAGCCCTGCAGACTATTTCGGCGGGCCGGGAAGTCGGGGTATTGTGCCACCCCAAATGGAGTCTGGGAAAAACTTGAAATGCTGGGCAAAAGAACAAGTGCACCAGCGCCTCGAATTTGAGTCCACCTAATACAACAGGATTCATTTTCACGCCAACAAGTTTAAACCTAGATTCAATGTGTACTTGCAGCTCTGTTACTGGCAATTTAGTGGCTCTTAAAAGAGCCTTTGGGCTTAAGCTTAAAAATACTCACTACTTAGTAAATTTACTTGGCACTGGTGTATTTGGTGACAGCCTTGGTGCCCTCGGACACGGCGTGCTTGGCCAGCTCCCCGGGCAGCAGCAACCGCACGGCCGTCTGGATCTCCCGGGACGTGATGGTTGAGCGCTTGTTGTAATGCGCCAGCCGCGACGCTTCGCCCGCGATACGCTCGAAGATGTCATTGACGAACGAGTTCATGATGCCCATGGCCTTGGAAGAGATGCCTGTGTCAGGGTGGACCTGTTTCAACACCTTGTACACGTACACCGAGTAGCTCTCCTTGCGGCTGCGCTTGCGCTTCTTGCCGTCCTTCTTCTGCGCCTTGGTCACGGCCTTCTTAGAGCCCTTTTTCGGGGCGGGAGCAGACTTCGCTGGTTCCGGCATGATTCTGAGACCTCAAAACCTTCTTCACAAAAACGTAGCGAAAAGTAAGCACGCTCTAAAGTGCCCTTCTTATATAGAACATTTGATGCAAATTAGGCGACTTCCAACTCCTTGTCTCATTGGCGGCTGTTCGAGATAATATCAGGAATTTCTTCTGCCCAATCAGAACGCAAGAGTCCCAAACTCGCGTTTTCATTGGTTGAATTAAGCCACAATGCTAACCAATGACACGCATTCTTCTTCGCGCCCAATAAGGGTTATAAAAAGTGCCGCGCCTGGACTTTCGCTTTGCTAACTACCGCAAGTGAAGCTGCTGTCGCTATAATGTCTGGAAGAGGCAAACAGGGAGGCAAAGCTCGTGCCAAGGCCAAGACCCGCTCCTCGCGGGCCGGGCTCCAGTTCCCGGTGGGTCGAGTGCACCGCCTGCTCCGCAAGGGCAACTATGCCGAGCGGGTCGGCGCCGGCGCGCCCGTGTACCTGGCGGCGGTGCTGGAGTACCTGACGGCCGAGATCCTGGAGCTGGCGGGCAACGCGGCCCGCGACAACAAGAAGACGCGCATCATCCCGCGCCACTTGCAGCTGGCCATCCGCAACGACGAGGAGCTCAACAAGCTGCTGGGCAAGGTCACTATCGCTCAGGGCGGTGTCTTGCCCAACATCCAAGCGGTGCTGCTGCCCAAGAAGACTGAGAGCCACCACAAAGCCAAATGAGGGATGAGGTCAGAAAAAGCTAGGAAACAAAGGCTCTTTTCAGAGCCACTTACACTTTCAGAAAAAGCTGCTACACATAATCAGCTGTGTTTTTGCCGAGGCATCAGCGCGCTTCTCAGTTTTGGGCGGGAGTAGAGAAATTGCAGTGGTGACTTCAAGAATGTAGCCTAAACTGAAAGGACTTCTTAGAAACCGACAAAGTATTGTATGTCCAGGAAAGTTTTGTTCAGAAGTTGGGAGGTGGAACAGCTTTGAAGGAACATTCTGATTAAGTGACCTAAGTAAGGCAGTTTTTTTTCAAACGATGAAAACTTTCAGGTCTACTCAGCCATTTATACTCTTTAGAGTTTAATTCTAGTGGGAGTTTGTTGACTAAAATCCATGCAGAATATCCTAAGTCTTCAGTAAATTCTTAGCCGTATTATATTCACTTAATGCATTCTTAAAGTTAGTAACTCGATACAACAGTTAATGCAACCTAGAAAGTTCTACCTCCCTGCAAGTAGGTGCGGGAGCCATAAACGTGTAAATATGTGGTATGTAAGGTGATATATGTCCTGTAAAGTACATAGAGAAGCCATAGCATATAATGGGGATTCCTATTTTAGATATAATAGAGAAGCCACTTTAAGGATGTTAGGTGGCCTGACATAAACTGAAAAAAAAAAAAAAAGAGAGATTTGGGTAGAAAGGAGTATTGTCAAGTCGGAGGAACCGATAATGAAAAAGTCTTAAGGCAGAAAAATTTGGGTGTGTAAACTGATGTGTATAAGCAATAGCAATCAGGCTCAAAATCCTTATTTCTGAGATGATGAAATTTGATAATACAGATTAGTTAGATAGAAAAAGCTTTAAAACCCAACCCACTTTTTTAAGGACACCATAAAAATTATTGACTTTATTATGTGGTTCAAAAACAGGAAGATTTAAGAGAATATAGTTCATAATTCAATCCAGGACTCATTTGCACCTCCTAGTCGTTGCTTGCAGAAGCCCTGCTGAATGAAATGATAAAATGCCAGCTACCCCAGAAAAAAAATTATAGTGGTATAGTCCTATAGGTTGGGTTCTCTGGAAGCAGAAGCTGAGATGGACTTTGGGGTGCAAGATGTTTATTAGGGGCCAATTTGTGTGAAGGGAGGGAGGAACTAGGATTGGACAGAGGAGAAGGTCAAATCATAATACAGGCCAGACAAATAATGTGGGAAGCAATGGAGTTTATGTGGCCTGTCAGGGTTGCCTCACATTGGGTGAAAATATCCCTGGATCAGCCTTTATTTCCCCCACTTTGTTCTGCCACTGATGTGGACTGCCCTGAGGAAAGGGGTGCCTTGAGTAGGGTGGAGCTGTGCAACTCCAAAGACTGAAGGAGCTGAGAGCTGCTGATCTACAAATTGCACTCTGCCCTTGGGCAGCAAGCCCTTGATGGGAGCTCTGGATACTGCATTTCCATGTCTATGACAGACATTAAGGTGAATATAAATATCAACGTTGAGTAATGTCTGTGACGGTATTTGTAAAACTGACTTGAGTATACATAGGTGGTGTTATTTCTTTACTTTCATGGGGGAATTTAAAGGAGATATGTGGGGGTTTTTTAAGAGATATAAGAGAACTTTCTAAAAATCTTTACTAATTTCATATGTTCTTTAAAGAGTTTTAGATGCCTCAATCATTGCAAATGGAAGGTGCTATAAAAACAGCTATAAGAAATATGAGTGGATCTTCCACTGGCCTTCTCTCCAGATCCAAGCAATCACTTCACTTACCCAGTCCTGGGAAATAATCCAGTTTTGTACCATAATGTGAAAGTTTCAAAGCTTCAGAATGAATAGTTGAGGCCCCAGAAGGAGAGGAAAAAGAATGAGCCTTCAAAGAAAACATGGAAGAGCTACTCAGTTCAGACCACTTACGGGCCACATATATAACATGAATGCATTTGAGATGGGTATCATAGCAATTACAATTTAGAAAAGAAATGCTGGGAGTTCCCTGGTAGTCTAGCGGTTAAGGACTCGGCATTGTCTGTGTGTTGTCTGTGTTAAGGATTCTCTCCTCTGTTAGCTGTGGCTCAGGTTTGATCCCTAGCCCAGGGAACTTCCACATACCGGGGGCATGACCAAAAAAAGTAAAGAAAAGAAATGCTATGGGACTGAATGTTTGAGTTCTCCTCTCCCCCATTTACATATTGAAATCCTATCCCCCCAATGTGATGGTATTTGGAGGACAGGCAGGTAGACTCCTCACAGTGGGCTTCACAATTTTATAAGAGGAAGAGACCAGAATCTCTGCACCCAGTCCTGGAACCCACAAAAAAGAAATCATGTGAGCACACAGAGATGGCAGCACCTACAAATCAGGAAGCAGACCTTCCTTGGCGCCTTGATCTTGGATTTCCCAGATTCCAGAACTGTGAGAAATATGTTTAAGCCCCCCCCCCCGGTCTATAATTTTTGTCATAGAGGCCCAAACTGAGTAAGACAAGAAAGCACAATATAATTCAATCAGATTCTCAGTCTGTAAGAGATAAGTAAAGCTATAAATCAAGACATTATCTCCCTCAACACAGATCCCACACATGACTATCTCTTAACTATCTGGTTTTATGGACTTTGGTTTAAGGTGTGTAAATACTTGAGTAGGAATTGTCAACTAAAAAAAAATATGCACAACTTAAAGTTGAGAGTTAAGGTTTTTGGGGGGCAAAAAGGCCTGTAGCCTGAGGGGGCTGCATTTCAGACAGCCCTGAAATACCACTCCGGAGAGGCAGAGGGAAATGTCAGTATGTATGTGATTTTGGTGAAGGGGGAGGTACATGCAACCAAGCACACCTTTTTATAGATGATAGCTTCTAGTCTCGTGAAGGTTACGACTAGTCACCAGGAGCAGGGGTCACTATGAAGGATTTTGGTGCTTTTCTAGATATGAGGAGAAGCGAGAATTGGGCTCATAAAATCTTCTGAAAATATTGATCTTAAAACCTGTTCTGCCAGTCTTCCCAGAGGACAGAGTGCCTCACTCCCGATTTCCATCCACCCTGCGCTCTTTTCAGACACATCTGCAGTGTCTCATAATTCAATCCATGTAGAGGCAGATGGCAAGTGCCAAACTCCGGGTCACAGAATGTTAAAGGGCTATGCTGAAAAATTTGTACATGGACAATTGTGCGATCACTGATTTGTTGGGGAAAGAGACTGATTGATACCCACAGATAATTCATCATTTCTATCAGGTTATTTAGAGCCTCCTTCATGGTAGAAGCCCTCTGGTGGTCATTCGGGTGTAACACATAGTATTGACTGTCCATTTATATCACACTCAAGACACACATGATAACAATTTTCTACTCACATTTTTCATGTCCTTCACTAGCTGGCTAACTCATTAGTCACTGACTATAAATTAGTAAAGATATATATAGACTTCCTTTTCTTGCATCAGGCCAGATTCCCTGCCATAGGAAGTGGACAACCAGATGTACCATCCAAAATTCTGCTGACATGGAGGATTTCTTTGCATTATTCTCTCTTAAAGCTTCCCATCTCTAAGTGGAGGTGTAACTTGTAGTGCACAACTATCCAGTTCTACAGTATTAAAATGCTCTGTAAGGCCAATCAAAACAGGCACATAATTGTTAACCCTTTGTTAACTGGTCAGAGTTTACCAAGAGGTTATGAAAGAGTTGAAGGAGAGGCAGCAAAGCAGTAGGAACAGATAGCACAGGAGTTTGAGCATTATGCATACCATTCAGGCATCTCAGATCTGGTCTGTCTATAGAATTTTATTTTAAAATGAAATTCTACTGTGAGTATCCATCTTCGTAATTTAATAGATCATAGAACACTCAGTTTCTGGTGAATAGTTGGGGGCACATATTTACTTGCTGTCCCATTGTCAGGTGTTCAATAACTAAAATGGCTCAGTAGATGTCAGCAACTACTTTTCAAATAAATAATAGTTGTCATCAGAATAATATTTGGCCTTATTCTAAATCCCCAGATATGATACTCATCATGAGCTTTTTGAGTCTCCTTAGAGCATGTCTGTCTGCCATGTATAACACCAGACCAGTGGCTCTTATGTGTCATAATACCCAAGTGGCAGGGCATGGACTTCACGATGGGGTCCATGGAAAGCTAACAGAGCTTGCAAATTATCCAAGAGCTGCTGAGGGTAGCATGATGGAATATGGTACACATTGCCTTGGGGAAATATGACCATAAACTGAAGGACAGTAGTGTCAGTAGCTCAAAGTAAGTGAGAGCGAAAGAACATTTATTTCAGGTGAAAGAAATAAAAGCTGGTAGGAAAGATCCTACAGAGATTGGGGTGAGGGGAGGTTGGGGGAAACCCACCTGCGGCATGTGAAAGTTCTCGGGCCTGGGATCTAACCCAAGCCACAGCAGCAACCCAAGCCACCACAGTGACAAGACTGGATCCTTAACCTGTTGAACCACAAGCGACCTCCAAGACACTTTTTTTAAAGTTATTTTATTGAAGTATAATTGACTTAAAATATTGTCTTAATTTTAGGTGTACAGCAAGGTAAATCAATTATACATATATCCACTCTTTTTTCCCATATAGGTTATTATAGAATATTGAATAGATTTCCCTGTGCTATACAGTAGGTCCTATTTTTTAAAATAATATAGGAAAGAGAGAGGGAAGTGTTTCTGAAGTTATGCCCCTGAGTAAGAGAGAGAGTTAAGTTTTAAATTTATTTATTTATTTATTTTGGTCTTTTTGCCATTTCTTAGGCTGTTCCCACAGCATATGGAGATTCCCAGGCTAGGTGTTGAATAGGAGCTGTAGCTACCGGCCTACTTTAGAGCTATAGCAACATGGGATCCGGGCCACTTCTGCAACCTATACCACAGCTCACGGCAATGCCGGATCCTTAACCCACTGAGCAAGGCCAGGGACCAAACCTTCAACCTTTGTTCCTAGTCGGATTCATTAACCACTGTGCCATGACAAGAACTCCCTAAATTTATTTTTTAAAGAAAATTTATGAAAGTCAGAATTAGAAAAGTTCATGGCATTGATAAACATACAGCTGGGAGGTTGCATTAGGCCACTCTGTCCCTTATCCTCCTCAGAATCACTGTAGTAAATGTGTCAGACAAAAATGTGTCAGATAAAAAGCACAAGAAAAAAGGCTATTTTCTAGGCCTGTGCCACATCAAGGACTAGCATATAGGATTAGCTTTTCTCTCGTATAGAGAAACACATGGAAATCAATCCAAAAACATCACAGCAGAAAATGCCTAAAAGCACTTGTGTCCACAGCACCTTTCTAAATAGAGTGAGGGGGAGTCCCTGAGTGAAAGAAAAGAAGGAAAGGTCCAGCTGGGAAGGGCCTGAGACCGAAGCAGCCCCCATTCCCCTGTCTGGGCTGCATTTCCTTTCCTTCAACTTAACTGAGCTCATTTCCTTGAGGATAAGAAAATCCCTAGGTCTCTTCTCTAACTGAATTAATACAGGGAAGCAAATAATTCTTCAGCAAACCTGCTGGTAATTAGGATGGCTTTGTGTGATCGAGAAGAAAGCAGATAAAGAAAATCGCAGAAAATTAAAGACATCGTTTTGACTCTGCTGAGAAGCTTCCTAGGGACAGCTGCTGAAGTAATTCAGACGCCCTTTGATTTCATTATCTGTCACTTCTTTCCACCCACAGCCCTAATCTGAGAATCATCCTCATACAAAATAAAGTTATGTGCTTGGCCACAAACTTGGGGGAAGTTGCTTGCATAAAGCATTGGACTGGAACCTCTGTGCATTCATTCATTCTGCAACCCAACAACATTCATAAAGAGCTTGCCAACTGTGGAGGCCTGGTGACAAACAGGACAGTTACCTCTTTCTGGAGCAGAGTGGGCGAGGAAAGAGAGGAAGGAAATTAACATTAATTTTAAAAAGACACCAGTAACTAAGACATCATAAGAAACTGATAAAGGGGCATTGAAGGAAAAGTAAAAAAAAAAGGATCATGGAACAGAGAAAAGAAAATTTGACCAGGACGAGGAGGAATCCGTTGTGTGGAGGGGGCCAGTCAGGAAAAGCTTCGGGATGAATTCAGCGGAGAGCTGAAGCTTGAATGAAATTTAACCAGGTAAAGAGAAAAAGTGAAATCCATTCTGTATCAAGGAAAGAGCACATCCAGGACCCTGACTCTCGAAGGCAAATTCACAGAGCTGTCTGCGAGGGGGTAGGGGTGGCACATAAAGCTTCCAGGCCAAGAAGAAGCAGGATCCTCTCTCCCCCACTGACCACCTAGGTCAACTGGAAAAAAAGAAGTTTCAGTGAGGTCTGAGCATCTTAAAACAATAAACATTTTCTGACAGTTTCAAGTGGGCGGGCTGAGTCTGGGTACCCAGTCAGGATAGTGGCACGTCTGTTCCCCTGAACTCACTTCTGGCACCTGATACGATGCCAGGTTCTACACCAAGCACCCGGAGATTCTGACTATTTTAGCCAAAAATGACCCGGTAGGGTTCGATTCGAACGAACACTCTCTCCATTCCTCCACGGTTTTGTTTTGTTTTGTTTTGTTTTGTTTTGTTTTGTTTTGTTTTGTTTTTGCTGGGGAGCGGGGGGCACGCCCACGACATATGTCGGCCATGGTTCTAACTCAAGCCACTGCTGTGACAACGCCAGATCCTTCACCCGCTGCGCCACCGCAGAATCCCAGGACCATCCTTTTTAAAACTAAGCAAGAGACCCGCATGGATTGGGAGTGAAAGCGAGTAGAGAGTTTGAAAGTGTTACCAATCCCAGGAGAGGAACAGCCTTGTTGGGAAAATTCCACACAGTGAGGCAAGTTTTGTTCCTTTGGCTTGTTTGCCAGGACCAAAATATTGGGAAGTGAAGGAGCAGAATAAGGCAGTAAATTAAGAAGGCACTTTTAAATTAGGATGGAAACACGAGGTGCCTGTTTCTCTGGATGACGCAAGTTCCAGAGAAGAGAGCAGAGGGAGGAGCAAAGGCAGAGGCGCTCCGCCGTCTGCCGTGATCGTATAGTGGTTAGTACTCTGCGTTGTGGCCGCAGCAACCTCGGTTCGAATCCGAGTCACGGCAAGATCTTAAGCCCTTCTGCACACTTTGCGTGTGGTTTTTTGTTTTTGTTTTAACACTGTGGGGGCCGGTCAAACAGAAGGTGTCCATGGTTTTTGTTTTTCTCCAATGTTATTCTTCTCCACCATAGCCAAGCCCCACATTCCTGCTGGCATTGGCTGGAAGTCCCAAAGAAGAAACTGAGGCAATAAACAATAAAATTAGAAAACTTTTCCTTTTAAATACATGAAATAACTGTTCAAATGCAGATCCAGGTATATTGTGGCAGTCTTTCAAGGGACTGATTATGAATCACACATTTCTAAGTATGGTGACCGGGCCAGTGCTGAAACGCTGTAAACTTTGATAATCTGGAAAAAAGTGGAGAAACTTTTTTGGGGGGTGGGGGATTATGGCTCAGAAAAAGTAGCCACTATCTCTAGCAGAAATCCATGGACTATGGCCCAGAGGCTGTCTCTTAGCAAGAGCACTAGGGTCCTGAATCTTACCCCAAATTAATTTGTAGTACCAGGTAAAGGATAAGGGGAAAGATGGCCTACACATCGTGATTTGCTCAAAAAGCGGAGTGCTTGCTTGGCATGTACCCACGTGATACTTGGTGCCAATATAGGTTTCTATTAAACATGTCAGGTCCTCTCGCTCACAATTACATTGTGCAGCTTTGAGTGACATCACTAGCAAATCTGGTACAAACTGAGCAAGGGAATTATGAGATTAAAAGTTTGCCCTCCTCTATGGCACTCATGGCCTTTTTTTTTTTTTTTTTTTAATTTCTCTCTGCCTCCTCATCCTCCTCTCTCAAGGGAAGTTAATGAGAGTTACCACTTACTACAGATGAAGATTTAAAGACATAATATACATGACAGCACTAGCTCAGTGCCAAAGACATGTTAAAATAAGCCATTGTTGTTATTGTTAAATAAATAACTAGCCTTGTGGTTTGTGCCTTTGTGCAGTAGTAATGTTGTAAACACTGATGGCGAACTCAGCATCTGTTTAAAGTGACTACAATCCTCAGCTATTTTGATGATGATAAAACTAATTCCAACTGTGACAGAAAGTTTTGTCCATCCTCAGAAAGAAGTTTCATTTCAAAATTTCAGACAGGCTATTTATCAATCCAGTGATTCAAAAATGTTTGCCATAGTAGGCCATATATTTGAGGAAGTCACAGGGGTCTTGGGAAAAAAAAAGTAGATCATAGGAAGAATGGCCACAAAAATCAGGGAATTGGGGAAGAAAAAAAAAATTACACCAACAGAATCTTCTTCTCATATCAGCAAAAACCCAGAAGGAGCATAATAGGCATGGTTAATTTCTCTCCAGTGTGCCTGTATCCATAGAACCCTAGCCCTCCTTTATGTTTAAATGGAATTCGTATTTTGGAAAGATTTCCTAAAGGGAATACAACCCTAGCCCTCCTTTATGTTTAAATGGAATTCGTATTTTGGACCCTAGCCTTCCTTTATGTTTAAATGGAATTCGTATTTTGGAAAGATTTCCTAAAGGGAATACAGAACCCTAGCCCTCCTTTATGTTTAAATGGAATTCGTATTTTGGAAAGATTTCCTAAAGGGAATACAATGGGCTTTTTCTTCTAGGCCTTAGCAAGCCTTAAGAAAGCACTTTCCTGCCATTGAAAGAAGTCAGGGACTAGCTAGACCTCATAATGAACCTCAATCAGTAAAGCTGAAAAATTTATATGTCCTGGCCTTGTGATGAAATAAGTATGCAGCAGAAGTTCGTGGCTCACTTCAAGATAAATCAGAGGCACCTCCACTCTTGATTAAGGAATAAAGTCTCAACCTCTCCAAAAGCATTCTTATTATATCCTTCAGCCTACTTGGTCTTTCTTCTGAGTGTGAAGATAGGGGAAGGCAGACCCCTGTAGACAGAAACTGGAAAAGGAAAGATATGATAGTAAACTCTAATCTGAGTTGGAATAGGTAAAAGCAATCTCAATGAAAAGAAAGAGGAGAGGTCCCGCTGTGGCACAGTGGGTTAAGAAGCCGACCGCCTCAGCTCAGGTCACTGGGGAGGCCAACAGGTGCAGGTTTACTCCCTGGCCTGGCACAGTGGGTTAAAGGATCCGGCATTGCTGCAGCTACCGTGAAGGTTGCAACAGCAGCACGGATTTAACCCCTCGCCTGGGAACCTCCATATGTCACAGGGGCGACCACAAAAAGAAAAAGAGGGAGAGAGGGAGGAAGAGGAATGGTGATTCATATTGATTCTGCCCCACAGCTAGGATTTTAGCAGTTCTTCACTGCTTGACTGAAATGTCTATGTCTAAAAGCTTTTCACACTCCAGCCTGTAATCCACCTACAATTAATTTATAGGTATATTTTAAAGTATGGCTTTTTTTCTAATATGTGTAATTGAGTCAGCAATATTTAACGATGAATCGCCCATATTTACTGTGCCTTATAACAAATCTGACATTTAGAAGGAAAAGCACCTCTGTCATTCTTTTCTTCTCTTTTAATATAATTTAGCTTGCTAAAGCCCTCTAGTTCTTGCAATTTTGGAATTTGATTAAAATCTCGCTATGGAAATATATAATTTTAAAGAAACTTTGCATTTTTATTTTTTCTCTCATTAACATGGTGTATCACTGCATAAAGATATAAAAAACTGTATCTTCCCATAAAGTTTTTAACTATCCCTGTGTAAGTACTTTGTCAGATAAATTCACGATCTACTTTCTTAAAACCTTATTTTCTGTATATTTCTGAATTAAAACTATGAACCGTACCTAGCAAATGTGATCACTCCCTTATTGATTTTAAACATTTATTGATTCTCAAGTTTTCCCTGTAGACGTATCATCTGCAACTAATGATTACTTGTTCCTTTTCACATCTTATACATAGTTTCTAATTTTAAACTGTCCTAACAAACTCTTAGTACTCCTCTCACATGGAATGAGTAATTTTTATTTGCACGATATTCAATAGGTCTTAATATTTCAACCCCAAATTTATCTACCAGTTATTAAATCTCTTTTCGAAGTGTTTGTCTACATCCAAGTTTCTCTCAATTTCATCTCCTCAAAAAATTCTTTCTTTTTCATTCATACTTGATGTATACTTGGGTTTCATATGGGATTCTAGGGTAGGATTCATCTTCTTTCAAATTTGAAACCATAGCTTCTCTGTCATCTAACTTCCGGTGTCAATGTTGAAAAGTCAGCTATTCTGTCAACTGATTCTTTCTGTGATTCGCTTTTTTCACCTCTCTAGAATATGATATGCTCTTCTGTTTCCTCAGTAGTCAGAAAGAGAAATATTTTATCCACGGATGATCCCTGTCTGTGTAGATTTTTATTTTTAGTATTATGGTATATGCCTGATTTTTAAAGATTTATCTTCTTTGCATTTTCCCTATTCTTTATTTTGGAAAGTAATATTATTTAGATACTGCACATCTTAGACTTTTCCTCTGATTATCTTCCCTCTCCTTCATCACTTTTTTTTTTTGGCTTGCTATTCCAGGATATTATCACACTTTACAATCTACTTATTGAATTTTTCACTTCTGATAATATATTTTTATTTTACAAAACCTCTTTCCCTGTGTGAATACACTTGTTTTTCTTTCAGTATGCAATGTTGTCTCTCTCTGAGTATATTAACATTTGTTTATTTTCAGCACAATTCTACATATGTCCTTTGTCTATCAAGTTGTTTTTCTTTCCATTTTTGTTACATTCTGTAATACATTCTTCAGATTATATAAGTCTGACTTTTCTATTCATGGTTAAGAGCAGGATATGGGAAAGTTGATTGGAAGCTCTGACCCTTTGGACAGCACTTGCTTATTTTGAGTGGAAGTATGGTGGAAGAGGTTGTGCAATGTCGAGATTTTCATAAATGTCTCTTGCCTTTAGTATAACATCTCAGCCATCAAATGTGTTAAATGCTTCTCAGACCAAAGGGCTCTGTTTTGTCCTTTTAGGACCATAAACCTGGAGTCATTCTGAAAACTTCCTGGCAGGAACTAAGAAAGCTTAACTTTCTAGGAGAGAGTCCTCTAAAGGATTGAGACACTGCTAAAGGGCCCAGCCTCGGTGTCTTTGGCACTGTTCCCAATCTGAGGCCCAGGAGACAACCTTTTGACCTAAGGTGGGATGCTCCTCCTCCTTCTGCCCATTTTTACAATTTTAGGAATTCCTATGGATCAGGCTCTGTCACTTTAGAGATGAGAAAATGTCTAGGGTCCCCAGTGAGCAGGCCTCATTGAAACCTATTTCTCCTTGACTTTTATGATAATACAAGTAACAGAAAAAACTAGACTGTTTTTTGGTGACAACCTGATGCTCACCTGTGTGGCAGAGAACTAAGCAGCGTATGAATATGGATCTCCCAAAGAAAAGCCAGGAGAGAATCAGCAATTCTGTTTCTTAAATAGCACTTTCAGAAGCCTAAACTACAAAAAAAGAAAATGAAAGCAGAAATTAAAACAATTCATACTCCCACTTACGGCGAAGCAGAAGTCAGAACCTTCGCGGCTGGTTCCACTGGGGATCGAACCCAGGACCTTCTGCGTGTAAAGCAGACGTGCTAACCACTACACTATGGAACCGCTGCCTGTAAAGAGTTCCCGTCTTCCCCAATAAAAATATTCTGAAAAAAATATATCGGCCTATACAATTCAATTCGAACATTGATCATTTTCTTTGAATATAGGGAATGTTGGTGTTTAATTACATTTCTGCTGCATCTCACCCATTCACTCAGAGAGCCAAGCACTTGTTGAGGTGCTACAAATAGAGCAGTGATTAAAACCCCTGCATGTATTTACATTACGCTGTATTTCCTAGCAAAAACAAAACAACAAAAAAAAGCTGTTGAATAAATATATCTTTATTGCAAGGGCATTATAAGCGAAATTAGCAGCACTCTAATGACCTCTCTTTTTTTGCGCCTGGGTTAGAGCTGACCAACCGGGAACTGCTCACTAAATTAAGTTTAGCATAGTTGCGCATTAAGATGGATTTAACCCCTCGCCTGGGAACCTCCATATGTCACAGGGGCGACCACAAAAAGAAAAAGAGGAGAGAGGGAGGAAGAGGAATGGTGATTCATATTGATTCTGCCCCACAGCTAGGATTTTAGCAGTTCTTCACTGCTTGACTGAAATGTCTATGTCTAAAAGCTTTTCACACTCCAGCCTGTAATCCACCTACAATTAATTTATAGGTATATTTTAAAGTATGGCTTTTTTTCTAATATGTGTAATTGAGTCAGCAATATTTAACGATGAATCGCCCATATTTACTGTCCCTTATAACAGATAAATGTCTTCAATGGTAAGGATTCAGAGCATACCACCCCAAAATATGCCTCTCTGGTATATTGATTAGTTAAAGGCACTTGAAAAACAGCAGATACAAGAAGGGCATTCTTACCTTTGTTTTCCTTCCCGAAAGCGGGAGATAAAATACCCATAAGCCCCACCCACCCACCCAGTACCTGGAGGAGGAAGCATTCTTACTATCAGAGGCTGGGGTGGGGTGGGAGGTTGTCCAGGCAGAGAGAAATTTGTAAAACAAACCCTCTTTAAACTAACCCTTACTTTTCTAGTCACTTTTCCACAATCAATGGCCCTAGTCCAAGACCTTTTGTCTTGTCGTGTTTCACAATATTTGTCCAACCTAGCACGAAAGCATTGGGCTCTAACTGCTTCTTTGAGTCTTCGTTTTTCTTGAGAGGGCTCCCATGTACAGTAAAACTTGCTTAATAAAATTTGTATGTTTTTTTCTCCTATTAATCTGTGTTACTTTAATCCTTAGGCCCAGCTAGAGACCCTAAGAGTAGAGTAGAAATTTTGCCTCCCCCGTGCAATCTCTCTCTTTCTCCTCCCTCCTTCCTTTGACATAATATTGATCTAGTGGAACAAATGTCCTTCAAACTCTGGGCCCTGATTTCCAGAGCCTACCTTTCAGAGGTCAAGTCACTGGCAATGGCCACCAGACAAAGGAGAATGATTGAGGGCTGCCTAATCCTAATTGTTTGAGGTCTTCTCACAGCCTCTCAAGGTCCTCTCAGTTTTTGTTTCTCTTTAGAATCAATTTACAGTAAATTTAAAAACTGATGGGCTTATGGTGGTGATACCAAACTGATGGTGGGCAAAGACTGTGGTGGAAAGTTTCAACCATGTACCTATTAAACTGCTGGCTATGATTTTTTTTTTTTTTTTCCCTGTGCTCTGGAGGTTAGGTATAGTATTATAGGAGAGAGAAAAATAATCAAATAGCCTAAGCATAGACAGAAATTCATAGGTTTCCTGGAACCAACATGAGTGGTTTCCAGTTCTTATTGCAAAAAAAACAAATTAGAAATAAAAATCATGTGCCAGAAGCAAGGATTGAACCCAAGCAGATATGTAACTTAGAAACTTTAAGTTCAGAACTTTCCCACTCACCAATCATGGCAACATGGAATTCTTGTTCTCATATTTTTTTCTTGTAAGAAACAAAAAGTATTTGTTTACAGCTGGGGAAACCTAAAAGTATGCATGCCAACATACCAAACTCCTGCAATCACCAACCCTGACACAGAAATTGAGAAGAGATGTCATGTGACTACGTGACTCTGCTAAGACACTCCTGCACTTTGCCCAAGTTAGAGGCACCCACAGCATCCTGTGAAGGTTATTTACCACACTATACCCTAATTTTCTCTTTACTTCTCTGCATTCTCCACTCATTTTTACAATCTATGAAGCTAGGAATCAAGTCAGTTTTAACCCATCAGCATCGGTGCTGTGAGAAGAATCTCCCGTGCATCAGTGTGTCCTTATCGTTGCTTGTTTTCTTGTGCCAGGTTAGATTAAATAGAAAGAAGCATGAATTAGCTCAGAAAGTAGCACCGTGGACCCCTATTCCTGGCGGCAGCAGAATTGGTTCTAACAGCTCAGTTGTTTGGGGATTGGATGCTGGGGCAAATTTTTGAAACTTGTTTATATACTTCCTTCTAGGATACAAATCCTATAGGTAAAGAGTTTTTTGTTTGTTTTGTTCGCTGTTCTATCTCCAGTACCTAGAAAAATTCCCTGAAATTCAGTAATGACTTCACTTTGTGGACAAACTGAATTAACTTTTAAAATGTGTCGCAATATCCAATATTTCCTCTAGAGGGCGATAGTCACCATGAAATAAGAATTTCACTCCAGTTTTAAATCATTTTTAAAACCTCGCACTGAAGAATGCATTTTTATGTGTTTAATGTTGAAGTTTCGGCTTTAGCATGAGTTCAGAAATACAGATTCTTTCTCTTTGTCACAAAATCAAGTACATGTCTGACAAATTGCTGTAGTTCACAGAAAATGTTACAAATATGATATAACTAAATAGAAAAGCAGACAGGGGCCCTGTGGCTTAGCTGGTCAAAGCGCCTGTCTAGTAAACAGGAGATCCTGGGTTCGAATCCCAGCGGGGCCTTCCTTATTCGGTTTTTATATTTCAACTACTTAGTTACCACTAAACATATAGGAGATGCATTGAAGAATTTATCACAGGTAAAGCCTGTATTGAATTGTTATTCCAGTGGTAGAGTCTTTTGCCAGATAATAGCATCAAAGATGAAGAGAATTATTAAGAGAAAAATGAATGAGATTCCTGATAGAAAGTGATGGATTTGCCAACAATTGTACATGAATTAAGCAAACATTATCTCACAGTACCTGATAGAGAGTAACATTCCAATTTCTGTCTTGGAAGTTCAGTCCCGGCTCTCCTAACCTGTGATATCCAACATTTTCAGCTAAATGATGGAGTTTGGTTGTCAGCGTCAGGCAAAGAACTAGTAAGTTCATGGGCCAGTGATTGAACCCAAGCCACAGCAGTGACAATGCCAAATCCTTAGCTGCTGGGCCACCAGGGAACTCTAGTACTTTTCCTTTTATCTAAAGGGAATTCAAAGATTATGATTGGAGTTCCACCAGTCCTCTTTTTCCCTTTGTTAGAAGTCGTCCTGCATTATGCCTGAAATCCTGTTGATACTTCACAACAAACATGGTTTCATTTTCCTGTTTGTTCACAGCAGCACTTCCCAAGGAATGTGAGCAAAAAATGTGGTCTGAAGGGTAGCAGATTCTGCCACCCAAAATATGCCCCTTTGGCATTAGGATTATTGTGAGCTGGAGACAAATGAGAAGAAACAGATACAAGAAAAGCTCTACCATTTCCTATTTGCCTATAAAGACATACATTCACAAAGGACGGGAAGGGCAAAGATTAATCTGCAGAGACAACTTTAGACTCAGTCAGTCTGAAATCTAAATAACAAACTTGACTAACAAACCTTTCTGAAGTGAAAGATCTGTTAAGAGTTTATAACAAGACTAATGCCACTCACAAGGAATTTTGGAACAAGAATAACAAGGAACAACAAAGACTTTCTAAAGTAAGTTTAAGACAAAATAGCTATTGACATAACAGTCAACCATATTTTCAAAGAAGACGGTAAACTGGGCATATAATTTATAAATGTGAATGAACCTAATCCTAACAGAAAAAAAAAATCTTGATATATAACATGTAGTGATCCCGTGACATAATACACCATGAAAATCCAAACCTTGTAATAAGAATATATCTGCAATATATCAAGCAGAGAGATTCAGTGAGTCTGGAGTAGGACCCTCCACATTTATGTATTAAAAAGCCTTCATATGTTAAGTAAATGCAAACCCTCAATTGAAAGCCAGTTGCCTAGAAGATGTTTGATTCAAAGTGCAACCAGGTTAACATTTAGAAAAATAACTAAAATTATGACTCGTCGTACTCTACTGCTGTTGTCTAGTAGCAGACAAAACAACACTCTGGTGAATAGAAACATAATATGAAGAGTGGGCACTGATAAATCTCTAGGAATTTCCCATTGAGTATACAATTTCTGAAATATTTGTATTAGTAAAATAAATTGCCCATGCAAGTTTGACCAAGAGAAGACTAAGATTTTCTTTTCTTTTCTTCCTTCTCGTCTTCTTTCTCTTCCTCCTCCTTATGTACTGCCTTTCTTCTTCCTCTCCTTCCCCTCCTCCTTCCTCTCCCTTCCTCCTCTCCTTCTTCCTCCTCTAACATCCCTTCCAATTTGATAGCTTTTCCTATTCAACTCATCAAGTAATGTATCAGATTACTTTCCAGATCTCTTTCGGCAAGGTGGAAAACAAATCTTAATGATTTTCCAGGGGCCTTCTGGGAAAGCTCAAAAACACTTTCAGGTCCAAAAGATATGGTGGAGTTCCCGACGTGGCTAAGTGGTTAATGAATCCAACTAGGAACCATGAGGTTTCGGGTTCGATCCCTGCCCTTGCTCAGTGGGTTAAGGATCCGGTGTTGCCATGAGCTGTGGTGTAGATTGCAGATGAGGCTTGGATCCTGAGTTGCTGTGGCTCTGGCTTAGGCTCCAATTCGACCCCTAGCCTGGGAACCTCCATATGCCGCAGGAGCGGCCCAAGAAATGGCAAAAAGACCAAAAAAAAAAAAAAAAAAGGTCAAAAGATATAGTGAAAGCTATATTTGACATTTAGGATTTGATTTGGGGAAGGCAAGAATTGAAAGTTGTCGGAACATTTGAACACAGGATAGGAATTGGATCATGGATGCTTGAGAAAATACTTGGCTACGTGTTTCAAGGTAACAACAAAATATTTAAAAATAAACATAGAAATTAACATGATTGTAAAGAACTTTACCTTATTCCTAGATGAGAAACCTTTATTTTCTTCAGTAATAAAGTACCTAATAAAGTTAGAGCAAAACTCTGTCATATGGTCAGTGAAGGTGATAAGCTGTAAACCAAGGAAACAAGCCCATCAAAATTTAGCAGTCCTTCCCAGATTTTCACATATTTCATGACTTTTCAAGCCTAAGAATTATAAATAAAGGCAAATAAAATTTATTTCCAAATTTTGTCCTTCACTCTGCTCTTCGACATTCTAGAACAATCTGACGCTTTACCTTAGGACTGATTTCAGGAGCCCATAAGATCAGAATTAATTTCATGCTATCACTAAGATGTTACCAACATGCAGTCTGTTCAACTTTATTTTCCAATGAATCAATAAGTAAGCATTTAAAAAATTTGTGTTGGAATGGTTTGTAACGGAATAGGCATTCCAAGTTTGTAGTTTCAGGTACTTAAATCTGTAAGGCATAGTCTATCTAGTCAATTGCTTATGATGACTTCCCACAGCAGCACCTCAATTCTAAGGGCCCTTTACACACCAGTTTTCTGACACAGGACTGCACTCCCAAGTGAATTAATGGGCCCTTTGGAGAATTAAAGCATAGAGCAGGAACGTCTGGAAATATAATCCTTTGAGAACAAGTTCTGCCAGTTCCAGAATGTAAACAATTTAAAAATTAAATGCCATTTAGTCTTGCTATAAACTCTCAACAGATCATTCACTTCAGAAAATTATAATAAATTAATCACAGCCTTTTAAAATCTTTTGTCTTTTATATGTAGTTATTTTGTTTGGCTTTGATGCTTGCCTGAAAGCACTTGCAGTCAGCTGCATGCTAGAGTGCTTCAGCTTCAACAAAGGACTGACTCAAAAGCCTTTGCCAGGTACTTTCGCATACAGGCTCCTTATGGTGTGGCTTAAACACTTTTAAGACCATTCTACTAAGTCAGAATTTCCAGAACTCTGAACAAGAAGCACACGGATTTGTGAGACTCTTGCTGGGGGAGAGAAAACAGTCTTGCCATCCAACAGACACTTCCGAATCAATAGGAGAGAGAGAGAATACATTTTATTGAATAACAATGAACAAATGTAGTGTACCTAACACAAAAGTGATGACAAAGTTAGGACAAAATTACACTCATTTTATACAGTGAAAATGAAGAAAGAACGTTAATTTTTCTTTCACTGTATACCCATTCCAGTTACTGACGATGTGAATGTATCACCTTATCCAAGATTAACAAATAATAATAATAAAAACAATATTCCCATTAGGCTAAGACGAAGGAGTCCCAGGGCTGAGTTTCTTACTGCAGTCTCTAGGAGAGAAACAGTTTCCAAAGTCATGCAGACTGTCTGCAAGTTGCCTGCAATTGTAGGACTGGGGTCTGTGTTTCCTTGTAGGCTGTCAGCTAGCAGTTATTCTTGGTTTGTAGTGAAAACCCACATTCCATGGCTGGTGGCCCCCTTCATCTTCAAAGTTAGCAATGACCTGTCGAATCCTTTTTGTACTTCAAATCTGTAGGTATATTATTTAGTATACAGTGGTGTGGGGTGGATATCTTTTGGTAATATTTTTTTGTCTTTTTTTTTTTTGCCTTTTCTAGGGCCGCTCCCTGTGGCATATGGAGGTTCCCAGGCTAGGGGTCAAAACAGAGCTGCAGCCGCCGACCTACACCGGAGCCACAGCCACGTGGGATCCGAGCCACGTCTGCAATCTACACCACAGCTCACGGCAACGCTGGATCCTTAACCAACTGAGCAAGGCCAGGGACCGAACCCACAACCTCAGGGTTCCTAGTCAGATTCGTTAACCACTGAGCCACGACGGGAACTCCCTGTTTTGTTAATTTAAAAAAAAAAAAAAAAAAATTTCAGGCACTATCTTTGCGCCTGTCACAGTTCTTGATATAAAGAATGCACCAGTGACCAAACAGAGGAAAGCTCTGCCTTCTTGGATTGAGCACCCACTTTGTCCCTGGCACTGTGCATGAGACATCCCCTAAGTCCTTAGTTAATATCGTACATGTCGTTTTCATAGTAATCCCATACTTTTAAAGAAGAGAAAGAATGAAAATATGCTGGAAGTCTGAGGGACAGTGCAAGGATGGAGGAGAAAATCAAGAGGAGGCTTGTGCTGGGCACACGGAGACTCAGAGCCCAGACCTGAAAAGGACAGCAGGGAGAGTGAGGTGCTCAGACTGACAGTGGTCCAGGGGTTCTTGCCCTCCTGTGCCCCATTTCGCACTCATTTTTGTCATTCAAACCTTAAATCCAGCGCTTTTACGATAAAAGTTTTGTTTTGTTTTGTTTTTTAAGAAATCAGATGAATTGTAAATGGCTTGGTAAGTGGCAGCACCAAGGTAACTGTTAGATGTAACACAAATGCTGACAGCTCCTGAAGTAGATTAAGGTTTTTGCATGTCATAAGTATAAAGTATATCAAAACATTATCGGCTCAAGTTTTTTCCAGTATGATTCAATGAATTTTCCAATTCTCCCTATTTCCCCTTCCCTAAATACACCCGCCTTACCTCATTCAGTTTTCTTGAAAAGCTTTCCATTCTGACTCTGGTATATTATTTCTTCTAAGGAAAAAAAAACGCTTACAACCAGATTGCTGATGTAAGGACTGACAATGGACAGAATGCAGTAGTTTCCTCCAGGGAGGTAGCTAGAGGACGTGCGAAAATGATCAGAGCAGTGGCCCGTACGGGGATCGAACCCGCGACCTTGGCGTTATTAGCACCACGCTCTAACCAACTGAGCTAACCGGCCACTCTTAGGCACGGTTGCTTACTTACGTCTTTTAAAGTTAATTTAATGAAAGTCAGTGACTTTGCTCTGCTACTGCTGCTACTACTACTAACTAAAAGAAAAAAGTTTGTTTTTTAATAAAAAAAGGAAAAAATAAATCCCAGCTGCCGTCACGGATGAACGTACTTCTCCCTGGAAAAACTCAGTCTTTCTCAAAACGACAGATGAAGCCTCAAATAACTGTCCCGGAGCAACTATTTCCTTGCAGCTCTTCCTAGAAGGTCCGGGGCAAACGCGAAGCTGCTGCAAGCCTGAGATGGCGGAGGGCAAATCACGGAACTGACCACAAAACCCCCCGGCGCAGCGCTCGGAGTGCAAATTTTCTGCTCCTGGAGATCGTCTGGGCAGGTCACCTCTTGCCAGAGGCCTCTAGTCGCTTGGCTTCAGGTTAACTCTTGCGCTGTGCGTCCAGAGGTAGAAAAGGCTGCAGTGCCGTCATAGGACACTTGGTGGCGCCCAATTGAGGGGCTGAGGTCTGAGGACGCAAAAGGACTGGGAGGATTGCCCCTCTATCTGATCTCTCTGATCTCTCGTCATCCCCAAAGAATGACAAGGGAAGTCGAGATCAGGGCGAGTCTGGGGTCAGGGTCATGATAGGGACCAGGGAGAAACACTGGAATCTAAGTGGAGCAAGTGAACTGAAGCCATGGCCAAGCAGCTTTTGCCCTTTTGAGCCTGGCCCAATCCATGTGCAAGCGCGTGTCAACCCTTTCAGGGACCAGTGGAGCAGCAAATTTCTGCTTCACCCTCTGCTTGTTTTCCTTTATCTCTTGGACCCTATAACCCACCCACCCACTTCTTTTTCCCCCCCTACTTTTCTATTCTTTGTTGCATCTGAAGTTAATTAACTGTATATATACATAATATCAAGAAAGATTTGGAAGATTTTTCTGAAGAGAAATATTTTTATTAATGAGGGAGGTTAACTATTCGTTTATTGATTTTACTTTATGCAATTTATAAATTTTTAAATTTTTTTAAAGCTGTAGGATCATATTTCTTATCTTCGGTACATTCCTTTAATTTTGTCCACCATCTGTCCACCATTTGGCTTCATTTTCTTTGTCCTCTAGTAAAAATTCGGCGGAAGGTGAATGGAAAAATCAATTTTTAAATTAAAAATTCTCCAAGATTCTGCCTTAGCAGCATGCCTGGAATTGACTCAGTAACTGGGGTTATGGGTTTCTGGTTTGGTTTTTCTTGTTTGTTTTTGGTTTTGTTTTCGTGGTTTTTTTCATAAGTGGAAAAAAAGGGAGAGAAACCTCCCGCAACAATGAACATTTCCCAAACTGGCATGAAGTGAAACAACGTAGCTTCTGCAGGCAAAGGGTGGCGGCAACCGCAACCGGTGGTTTCCGTAGTGTAGTGGTTATCACGTTCGCCTCACACGCGAAAGGTCCCCGGTTCGAAACCGGGCGGAAACACACGTTTTCATTTTACCTGAAATGCAGTCTTTTTCTCTGAAATTTCAGATTTCAACTCGCTTATACTTCCAAATAACAAAATCGTCGCGCTTGCTCTTTGCCTGAAACTAAGAACTATCATGAGAGTCCCGCCCTGGTGCATCGCTTCTCTCTCTGCTGGGGTCCCGCCGGGCCTGCCAGGGTCCCTGGGAAAGTACCAGTGGAAGGAGATGAACTGGCGCTGCGGAAAAGGTTGCTCTCTTTGGAATTTAGATTTCTATGAAAAGAGGCTTCACCAGGAACCGACCGTGAGGGCACCTTTCTTTTGAACCTGATCTGTTGCAGAAAAGTCTCCCAGATTCAAGCCAACTTTGAATGAAAAGAAATCCAGTTTCCTAGGGAAAGACCACTGGCACATTGCCAAAAACTTTAAAATATGTTTAAAATTTTTAAATTTATTCTTATTCCTAGCCTTTCCTAAAGGGACCGGAGCCCATTTACCAAAGTGATTGTGCACTGGGGGCAAGTAAATGGATTTTTCAGGGATTACCAGAGAAATGACTCTGACCTGGCTTTAATTCCTAGAGATACAAAACAGCACTGCTCTCCTCCAGGCAAAGTAGGTAATCTTGAAGGTCAGAAAGCCAATGAAGTTTTGCTTCTGGTCCCTTTCACTGTGGGCACAGAAGGTCCCTGAGCCCATCCTGTGATTACCTCTCCAATTTCAGACAAAATTTCTATATTTTTTCTATGACTAATGGAATGAAGGCTATTATGGCCTAAAAGACCAATCAGAAGCCGTCACCAGAAATTCTTCTATGAAATAATTAAACATAACACAATACTGATCTTCCTGGAAGGATTGCAGAAATCAGTCCCAACATCAAGAACTTGAAAGAGGTAGGAGGGCAGAGAGTCTCTTCAACTTGCTCATTCACCTGTAGAAGATAAGTGGGCTATAGAAAATGAGTTATTGTTAACCATGTCAAGTGATTATTTCAATTGCATCTGCTATTTCGGGTGTCATTTCATTGATGGAGAAAATTAATGAACTGGGAACTGGTAAGAAGCTACTGATACGGTTAGTGCTATTTTCTTTCTTTCTTTTTTTTTTTTTTTTTTGAATGCTATTATTTTCTTTATACTCCGTTATAAAGACTATCAGAAGCAGTGAGCTCTTAGCTGGCTGAGCCAACAGTACTCCTTACCTACCCTACCTCAAGCGATAACAAGTTTTTAATCACTATATTATAAAGTAGTCCACCCAGACCTTTATTATCTTACCATCTGTTCTAAAGTTGAAAGCTGATTACTGTTGTTTTAAATATGTAAATTTTAGGCAAATGTGTATTGTACAAACTGACCTCAAGTGACTGGGTCTACCTTTCCAGAATTTGGCTCAATCGTGGGTCTCATTTGCATCTCCATGCCAGTTTTAGTCCATATGGGCTGCTGTAACAAAAATACCATCAACCAGGTGTCTTAAAGGACAAGCATTCCTTTCTCACATTTCTGGAGGCTGGTTTTGATTCTCTCAGTCTGGTGAAATTTTGGTTCTTGGCTCCCTGTCTCATAGACATCAGTCTTTTCACTGTGTTCTCACATGAAGGAAAGAGTGAAAGGTCTCTCTGGTATCTCTTTTATGAGGATCTAATCCCATTCATGTGGACTTCATCCTCATGACCTAACCCCCCCCCAATATATCAGCACATTGGATATTTGTTTTCAACATATCAATTTGGGGGGAGTACAGTGGGTCTACAGCAATCCCCAAAACATCCATGTCCTTTCCTAACTTCAGCTATGTTTAGTCAAGGATAATTTGATGCTGACCTTCGGTGCAGGGAGACCAGCGGCCAACAAGTGATGCTGAAATCAACTCTTAAAGCATTTTGAAAGGAACTTATCCTGAATTAATTCTTCACATTCAGAAGTGCCGCCCAACCATAGAGTCTTGACTGTCAGTTGAGTCTGAGTCTTCATAGCCATCAAAGGAGTCATCTTCTAAGATTTCTTTCTTCCTCCCACTTCTTCCTGAAATTGAAAAAGGAAGTTGACAGAGAAAGACACTTGGTCAAATTTTAAAATCAAAGGAGTTTTAGGGAGTTTCCTTGTGGTGAAGCGGTTAAGGGTCTGGCGTTGTCACTGCAGCAGCTCTGGTTGCTGCTGTGGTGCAAGTTCTTTCACATGCTGGGGGTGGGGCCAAAGAAGAAAAAAAAATAAAGAAAAAATGATAATAATTACCAGTATTTTCTCCAGCAAGTTTTTCTCATTGGGCAGCACCCATACACATTTGACCTCTCACAACTGCCAATCCAGGAGGCATCAATCCAGGAAAAGGGAAACACTATCTCCTTGGGGACTATCGATGGATAGAAGAATATGGCAGGCTCACAGTGGCACAGAAAATTTGAGAAACCATTTAGAAATGAAAAGAACCTCCCACAAAAGTTAACCTGCCAAGGAGGAGACAAGGAGGAGGAGATAAACAGTGACTACTCCGGGATGCCATCATTTTAAACAGCCTCTTTCTTCTTTACCCCCATCCCCGCCCTTGGGGATTCCTGGTAGAGTAGAAGGACTAGGAAGACAATCAAGATCTAGCTAAGGAAAAAAAAAAATTTCAAAAGAGCTTTTTAACTTGCATGAATTTCACAGTCTTCATCACAAGATTATTTAAGTCTCCAAAGTGTTCCTTTGGGAGCACAGGGAAACCAGTCATGCTTTCAAGTCTTTTACATTTGTGGAAATGCTGTATCAAAGAGTATATGCATTTGAAATATTGGTAGATCCTGTCCAATTGTCCTGCATAGCAGTAAGGCATAGCGTATTCGTCTGTGGAGAACACAAATGAATAAGTTCATCGGCACACAATACAACTCTTACTTCATTCCCTGCTGAGTGTGAAGCAAAACTAGGCAATCCGGGAAGACTGTAGAAAATTTTAGAAAATCTAGGATTCTTATGATGCTGGAATATTGCCTTCTCTCAGAGGCGAGACTCTACAGCCTGGAGCCTGGCGGGATGGGAACAAATTGGTTAAGGCAGGGAAACGGCTGAGTGGAGAGATCTGATGAAGGAGTTTGGGGAGTAATTCCCCTTTGCATACTGCTTAAAGTAAACGTTAAATAAGCAAGAGCGGCCAGAATTTGTAGGCAGGATTATAAATCACAGCCCTACACGGATGTGTTTTTCAATGCCTTAATAGAAACAGAAATTCAAGCTGTGATGGCCGAGTGGTTAAGGCGTTGGACTCGAAATCCAATGGGGTTTCCCCGCGCAGGTTCAAATCCTGCTCACAGCGTTTCATTTCACCTTATACATTCAAATCCTACAGTGATAATTGGACTGCGGATGATCCTTGCTTGTCTTATACCACAAGCAAACTGAGAAGTAAGAGGCCTGTTACCGACCAGGGTGCAATCCCTGTATTTTGCCTCTCTATAACCTCCTCCTCCTCCAACCTGCCAAAGACCTGGTGAAAGAATACTCAAAACAGTTGCTTGTTTTGCGTGGAATTTGTTCAATCTGAAAGTAACAGCAGATCCCAATGGTAAGGAGAAACAGGAAGTTTTGTTTTGAAAATCTATAACAAAATTCCCCGTTCTGATAATAGAAGTGCAGGTAGCTTTCTTAAAGGTTTTCCTGGTATTTAAAAAGAAACAAATAAAAACCAGAATAGTGGGAACCATAAAAGTCTAGGATCATAAATATCCGTGTGTGTGCGTGCGTGCCCGCCCCCAAGCTCTCTTTAAAACACTGTACTTTGGAAATAAAGAAACTGAGCCAAAGAGAGGATGCACGACTTGAACTAAGGCAATAAAATCTAATGGGGGAAGAGTCTGGATAACGGCTATGGGCACTGTGGCAGCGCTCGGACACAAACTATTGGGCTTCTCGCTCTCAAAGTACCATCTTCCCTTATAAACACTTTTGTATTTCCACGTGCCTATTTTGCTTACATTCAGCCCTTAAACATAGCTAGCTACTTTATGTAATCATGGCCGGTATTCTTTAATTTTATAATGATATTAACGCTGAACTTCTAAGTTCCTATGTGACTTTGGTTCTTGAAGTGTTTACTTTTACTGAATTTACTACCTCCGCTTCGCCTAATTTGGAAGGGTGCGTGTTTCGGAATGTCCTGCCTGCTGCAGAGATTCTGAAATTATTTCCTCCATAAAGAGTTTCGCTCTTTGGAGGGTGAGATTGAAAACATGATTAACACCTCAAGAATATATTTAATTCCATTTCCGTTTTCACTATATCAAAATTGAAAATTAAGTGGGTCATTAATTATTGATCCATCCACAGCTCCGATGTCTAAGTGCATAAGAAAAATGAAATGGCTTGATGAAGAGATAGATGAATCAACTGGATAAGTTAATGAATCGTTCACAAAATAGGAACAAGCCAGCACATAAATGGGGGGAAAATGCCAACCACATTTTTTCTATCACAGACATGATGCTCCAAGGCATAAAATTCTTTCATAATTATAAATATTTTAAGTGAATGTAGCTTATGCAAATTGACCCTAAAAATAACCAGTCAGCTTTGACAGATTCCACAGGTCTTTCTTGTTCAACTAATTTCCTGTTGCTTCATAAAGCAACTGTTTTCTCAGTGATTCTAGTGAATAATGAATAATAAAGAGTGTCACAACCAGGGGGGCCAGTGGCGCAATGGATAACGCGTCTGACTACGGATCAGAAGATTCTAGGTTCGACTCCTGGCTGGCTCGACTACCCCTTCTTTTGGGGGGGGGGGGAATCTTTCCGTGTACTGATTTTCGTATTTCTCTGTATTGATAATAGAAACAAATTCGCAAATCCTGGAAAGCTGAAATATATGATCTGGTACTTTGCAGTGCATGTTACCTGCCATACAGCGAGATTTTGGTTGTACATTAAGTCCAAATGGATGCTTGATGTATCTCTTCCGAAATGTCCTTTTTATCCCATTTCTTTTACTGATACTAAGGGGAGTTGACTGAAAGTTCTCTGGAAAGACAACTTGAAAAATTAAATTATTTGACTTAAGAAGGAATGACTTTCTGATACATGCTACAACATGAATCAACCTGGAACACATCATGCTAAGCCAGACACAAAAAGCTGTATATTGTATGAGTCTATTCATATGAATGTCCAGAATAGGAAAATCCCTAGACAGTAATATTTGCCAAGAGCTGGGGAAAGGGTACAGAGTTGGTTTGTGGGTTATGAAAATATTTTGAAATTCAGTAATGGCGCTGGTTGCACAACTCTGGGAATATACCAAAAAAGACTGAATTGTACACTTTTATGTGAATTTTATAGAATCGGAAGTCTATCTTAATTTTCAAAAATCAAAGAAGCATCAAAAACAAACAAACAAACAAAATATGACCAGTATTTTCTTCATTACTTTTTTCCCTCATCGGGCAGGGCTCTCACTCTTCTCTCTCTTCTCCTGCATAATTTCTGTCTCTGAGCATCGGTCCTAGAGGAAAAAGAAGAGACATCAACTGAAGAAAATGAATCAGGAAAGACAGACGAAATCTGTGGACAGACTAAATCATAGCATCTCCCTTAGGATCAGCGATCTTGGCAAAGATCCGCCCTGACTCCAAAGGAAGCTATTCAATCTCCCCGCCCTGCTCGGGATCTCAATCAGAAGAGCGCGGCAGCCTCACCGCCCAAGTCTGAGACTAAGAAACTGTTCAGAGTTGTAAGGGATCCTAGAGAAAATTACTCAGACAAAAAGAAGGCGAGGGTGTCAAGGGAGAGGAGGAAAGTGGCAGTTTGGGGGGTGCTGTCTCAAGAGCTGTGTCTCCTTTCTAGGTGTTCCAGACACTCGGGGCAGCATGGAAGGAACTCAAGGTGAAGCTGGGAAAAGGAAACACAAATATGCAAAGGAGACTTTCATTTGTAGGTATTCACGTCTTTACCTTACAAAAGCTTATTGACTCTAGACGATATGCTTTGTAAAGGGGTACTAGCAATTAAGGAGTGAACCTAACACGCGTCTAGACCTCTTTTGATAGTCTGTTGCGCTGTTAGCTAATTAAAAGGGAGGATGGGGTAGGGACAGAAGAACAGTGCAAAGGATCTGAAACTTGCTGCTGTAAATGCTTCTCAAACCTTAGCTCTCAGAAGAATTGCTAGGAAGGAACATCAAGCCCACGTTTCTAGGCTTCTCAATCCTCCCTTCCCCCAGAGACTCTATATTGGTTCTAAGATGAAGCACATGAATTTTAGTAAGGTGATGCTTACGCTGCTGTTCCGCCAACCATAATTTAAGTATCCCTGGAATAGTGCGTTGTATTTATTACTCACTTTTTGCAGCTAACACCAACAGGGAACTTCCACAGCAGAAGGGGAAAAACAGAGCTTCTATATGGAGACACTCACAACTTTAGTATTATTCAGTGGGGCTTTAACCAATCAAAGTAACCGACCTTTTCTACTCTCAAGATTTTTGGTTTGATTTTCTCTTTTACAAATGACTTTATATATTTATAAAAATTTCTCTTTCTCTTTTATAAATTCAGTTTCACTGAATACTTTTTTTTTTTTTTTTTGGTGGTGGTGGAGGCTTGTTTTAGAAAGAAGTCTGTTTAAATCTCCCCGTCAAACAAACAAAAAGACCTTTGAAATAATAATCAAATCACTCTTGGACCTAAAAGAGAAAACTTAGGTGTCTTTTTTTTTCCCCCCAAAATCTGTACGTTGGGATCATCCCTCTTCCCCCCAAAATCTACAGAGATTATATTGTGGAGAGAGAATTTTTTTCCCTTCCCTCAGAATGTTGTAGTGGTGCTCTGTCCAAAGCAATCATCATTAGCACATGTTTGGAAATTTGAGGTTGTTTTCTGGGTTTTTTTGTTTGTTTGTTTGTTTTTAAGAACATGCATTATCTCCTTTGAGCAAACTCCATGGTAGTGTCATATTTCAAAAAAAAAATTTATATGTTTTTTACTTCAAAAAAATGTTTGTATTCTCCTCCAAAAGCAATTCCTAGTGTGTGAAAATGAAAACCTTTTCACGTTACATTTCTTTACCTGTTTTCCTTTTTCTACTCAAGAGGGTTCTGTGGGTGGCTGCTTAAAAAGTATGCTTAGTAAACATAAGATTGAAATTTGGTCAGGATTTCTCTGTTGGCTTTATAATCTTGCAAAGTGGTACCTTTCATTTGAACACAGTTGGGGAATTTATCAAACCTGTGTTGTTCAATTGCTAAATGATGGGGAAAACTAAGATCCCGATGTCTACTTTTTACATGTGGTTTCTGAAGGTAGTGGGCAATGGAAGTTTTAGAAGAAGAGAGAGAAAGACTGGATGAACTATGTAAAAAGCTGCATGAAAAATCATTCCACATATGGCATGACTGAGGCACCATAAATTATTACTTGGACACAAAACAGTTCATAATTCTCATCTGATGAGGATGCCCCTCTCGTATGCTATTAAATTATCACTGATTTGCTTTGAAATGATTAGATATTTTGTCTTTAATTTATGACTTTACCATTTGAGAGTTTGCAATAACAACTCCAGCAGTTACTAGAAACCACTGGGTTTTTTAAAATTATTATTATTTTGTATGATCTCCACAACTGGTCTTAATTATTTTTGCATCCTGGAGTACTTACCACACATGATGTTCATAAATATTTGTAAATGGATCATTGAATACCTGATTTCTTCTCTCTACTTTTGTAGACATCAACAGAATGGTGTTGGATGCTTGAGATCCCAAGGGCTGCCAGAGCTCCCAGTACCAGAAAGCAAAACTCTTTTCCTCTTTTCCAAGGTGTGTCTCCTGCACCTTCTATTCAAAAAATTTCAATGCCAACTGGCACAAGAAAATAACTTTAAAAGGCCCATGTCCCTTTTCAAAAAGCAGTCTAACAGGGGGAATTGGGGGCTGAGAACTGTATTAGGGGGAAAAAAACTTTTTCATTGTGTGTGTCTTTACTACTCACACAGAACACTTTACTTCTGACACTTCTGGCCACCAAATCTGTGGCAGTTTCCCCCCACCAACTGCACTAGCTGAGTGTCCTAGAGTTGAACACAATTGTGACACTAGCTGTCTGGAGATAGCATCAGATTGCACAGGTTATTAGGACTCAGTCCCTTAAGACTGCTCCCATTTCAGATACCAGTGGAAGTTAGTAGGTCCCCATTGTTACACACATACATAAACAGAAGACATAGTTCAGTAGATTGTTGGAAACTAAAAGTCAGATAAATATGCTACATTTGTAAATACACTCACAAAGAGACATAGAATGCCTTTTATAGATTAACAAGTAGACTCTATAGAGCTGAGAAAACAAGTGATAAACTTGATAGAAATTACCCAAGATGAAACACCAAGAAAAAAACAGACAAAAAGAGCTCAAAGAGTTATTGATTAATATATGCGTAGGCAGAATCCCAAAGGGAGAGAGAGAGGGAGAGAGAGGAGAAAAGGACAGAAAGAAATATTTGAAGAGGTAATGGCTGAGTATTTTCCCAAGATAATGAAATACAAGTATTACCCACTTTTCAAAATCCACGTTGCTGCCACTTCATTTTTAGGAAAGACCTATATTAGTACCTGTTTTTGCAAAGGGAAAGAAATTGAAAGAGGATTTTTGCTTTTATGAAGATGAAAAGTGAAAATAGCTCTCAACAATTGTTTTGCAGGGAGCCATTAGAGAGGCAGCATGCATTAGCAAAAGCGAGGGTGAGACCCCCAAGCTCTCCTCCAGGAACTGCACTCAGCATCAAGCTGCTATATCTTTGAGCTGTGTCTGTGGGCATCTAGTTTCATATCCACTTATTCTGTGCATCTGTGTGCAAGAAGTGTCCTAAAGCAATTGCTTCTTCACCTCATGCCAATTCAGCCCGTGAAAATTATCATAGGAATGCTATACTTCCATATAGCAGAGAAAACACACACATCAAACCTCAGCTCCAAACTCAGAGAATCTCAAGCTATCTATCTATGCCAGGGTCCAGCCCCAGCAGCCAGGGAGTGTCGAAGGAGAGGATGGGCTACAAACGGTGTGGAAAGAACTGGAGCCAACTCCTCAGCTGCATGCTGCAGATGACCCAATTTATTAAATGAAAAGCATCAGCTTTTATACCATTTCACAATCAAGTTTTGTGTAAGATTTGACATTAACATTTGATTTAAAGCCCTCTCTGTTCCCTCCACCTGAGATACAAAAAAAGGTTAAAACATGTTCCTTTAACTTTAGATTTTTCTTCAAGATTACAAACTTAAAGTTTCACACTGTAAAGTTTCACACTGTATTTTTCTTAAAAGGTCAACAACAGTAGCTATTCTATTCTATATTAAGAACAAAGCTTTAATAAGTAATAAACTATGATACCTAACATTCTTTAACTAAAGGCGTATATAGTTAACAAAAACGCATGAAAGCCTTAGGCTCATGACATTCTTGAGGCTGCGATTTATTTGGCACCAGCAAGCTAAGCATTTAACCTATTGCCCTGACTTACGCAAGTTCCAAACCACCAATTTCAATAGAAAGGAGTATTATACCCAAAAATTATCAAGTGCCCCCACAAGGAATGAAAGTTACAGGTGACATTGTTATTTAATAAAAAATATATCTGTTGTAGAAAACAGCAATTTGTAGGCCATACAACACTTTTCCCAGCCCCAAACTTCTTTTTATGTAAAGGGACTGAAATCATAAGTTTCCCCTGTATACTCTTACAAAATAGGTGCCATAAATTGTTACTCCAAAACAAAGACTTTTTCCATTACATTGTTTAAATGACTTCACTCTGTTTTGGTTCAGGTGTTTTACGTACCCAGGGCAAATCCTTAGCTGTAAAAAAGGCTGTGAATCAAAGATAGAAAAAGAAGGATAAACAGAAAAAATAGATTAACATATTTTTTAGGGGATATCATTTTTATTTTCCAGGAAACTGATGTTTTTCAAGGAATTGATCTGCAATCCTTCTTCTTTCTTCAGCTTGTCTGTAGCTCTGCTAACCAGACAAGCCTCATGCAGGTGCCGACTGTGGCTTTGTTTGCTTTACTGGAGCAGCCTTATGGCTCCCAACATTATCTATCTATCTATCTATCTATCTATCTATCTATCTATCTATCTATCTATCTATCTATCTATCTAAATAGCAGGCTTCTCATCAGAAATTAGGATGCCGGAAGACAATGGAATGGCATTTTAAAATGCTGAGAGACCCCAAAAAAGTTTTTTTAAACTGTTAATGTAGACTCCTCTACCAAATGAAAAATAGCTTCCAAAAATGAAAAAGAAATAAAGGTATTTTCAGACAAACCAAAACAGAAGACTGTATTACTATCATATCTGCACAATAAGAAATGTTATAAGATGGTCTTCAGAAAGAAGGAATACAAAGGAATGAATATCTGCAGAAATGGATGCAATGAAGGTACATGTAAGAAGTACTTTATCCCATTTTTAAACACTCAAAAAATAATCGACTGCATAAAGCACAAGTAGTAGTGACTTAATGTACAGTTATAACATATATGAAAGCAAAATCTATGACAACAATAATATACAATACAGGAGAGAGTATGCTATTGCAAGCTTCTTACTCTGCACAGGAAGCAACACAATATTATTTGAAAATAGACTTTAATTGTAGCTGTATATAGAAAACCCTAAGGAAACCAATTAAAAAAAAATTTAAGATGCAAATGATAAGGCAATGCTGGAGAAAAAAATCAAATCATATAAAATTCTCATATATTTCAAAGACAAGAAGCAAGAGAAAAAAGAAAGGACAAAGAACAAAAGGAACACACAAAAAACAACTAAAGATGGTGGATTTGAATACAAATATGTCACTATTTACAGTAAATATTACCTCAATTCTTCTATTATAGGCAGAGGCTGTCAGATTAGATAAAAGAAACTTACAACAAACTGTGCACTAGACTCTTTTCCAATTTTGGATGAGGAACTTACATTTTCTGAGAAGAGGTTTGATAAGCGGGAGTCTGCTGATAAAAGCAGCCGTACCGGGAGTGGGGTTCGAACCCACGCGGACACTTGTCCATTGGATCTTAAGTCCAACGCCTTAACCACTCGGCCATCCCGGTGGTGGGCTCCAGAGCTTACATGTTAAGTATTAGTGGATTAAAATTACTTAGATTTGCTAGCCCCTGAAAGATTGCGTTAGTCCCTAAAAGATTATGAATAATTTTACACCACCAAAATCTGGGACCAAACTTTAGAAAGAGGAAAAAAAAATTCTTGTAATTCTTCTTGGAAAAAAACTAATGAAAAAACTTATTTTCATAGTTTATTAGTTTAATAATCAGTAGTTTGTTTAATTAGTTTAACCAGGATTAGGGAAATACTGAGCCTTCTCCGATTTTATGGACTTGCATTAAAATGAGGACTGCTATGACCAAAAAAACACATGATGCTACAGGAATACATATTCACTTTTGCAGACCCAACTCACTTTGTCACCACTTATGCTCAAGAGAAGGCACTTCTTTTAGTGGATCTGAAAAGCAAGAGGAGTAATAGAGGTAAGGAGAATGCAGCCTCATGAACCATGTCTCATAACTTTACAAAGGTGGTACCTACCTTAGAGAACAAATGTTTTGCCTGCTGAATTTAAGCCCCATTCCAAACCCATTGAATCTGATTGCCCAGGTATGGGCTTCAGGTTTAGAACCAGACAAGTTCCTCTTGAAATATGTTTGAAAAAACCTGGTGCAATCATGTGGACCTTGGAATTTGAATATGGGACACTGCTTTTTAAAAGGAAGTATTTTAACCTAGAATTCTAACTATCCACTAATGAAATTTCTTTCCTAAGTACCTAATATGTGCTAAGGACTGAGTCAGATACACATAATCTACCAAGTCAGTAAGACATTTGCCAGACACTTCAGGGATGTGGTAGTGGGTTCCAGATGGGTATTCGAAGAGTACTGTTGTGTTGAAAATCTGTGAAGCCTTCTGGAACCAGAGATGAAATTAAATCCTGAAGTAGCATGTGGAATAGAATTAAGTTTCAAAAATCACAAAACACCCATTGCCACCCACCAAAATAAATAAACGCAGTCATTAGTTTTTGGCATCTGCCAAAATTGGTTCCTGGAACCCCTCTACCATACCAAATTTTGGGTTGGTCAAGTCCCTTACAGTTGCAAGTTCTGTGTTCCATATGATTAAATGATATAATACCAGAGGGTTGGGTCAGCTGTACCATACAAAAACAAAAAGTCCAAGGGCAACTATCCTCAATCTTAAAACCATTGATGCAGGGGCCCAGCCCTTGTTGGCAATGCAGAATGCTTACCAAGTTCAAAAGCTTATGTCTTCCATTGCCTGATAAAACCAGGAGAAAGGAATGTGTCACTCACTTCATTAATCCATCCAGCACCAAATTCTCACTCTGGCCTTTTAGATACTCTCATGCTAGTGAGCAAAGACATGGCCTGAGAGATTCTTGTCTTTGCATACTGAGGGAAATCCAGGCCTGTTGGTGCCTGAGTCAGACAGAGCTGCATTGGCGGTGCAAGAAAGGGCATATCAGAGAAAGGAGTCCTCATGCATTGACATACACAAGAGTTTTTATTCTATTATTGTGATTCTTTTTTGGTCAATATTTTTTATTGAAGTGTTGACATACAGCCATATATTAGTTTCAGGTATAATCAAATATAGTCAATATATATATATATATATATATTGCAAAATGATCACCACGCTAAGTCCAGTTAACATCTGTCACCATATATTTTTACCTATTTTTTTTCTTGTGATGAAAAATCTTAGGATCCCTTCTCTTAACAACTTTCAAATATTCAATACATTATTATTAACCATGATGTATCTTACATCTTTATGGCTTATTTATTTTGTAACTGGGAATTTGTTCATTTTGACCCTATTTATTTATTTAGTCCATCTTCCATCCCCCACATTGGACAACCACCAGTCTGTTCTCTGTGTCTATGAACTTGATTTTGATTTTGTTTTTCTTTTTGTATTCCACATGCAAGTGAGATCATACAGTATTTGCCTTTTTCTTATTTATTTCACTTAGAATAATATCCTCAAGTTCATTAAAAAATTAATAAAGGTCATTAAAAATCAATAAAAGTAATATTTTTATCATATATTACTTGGATATTCAAACAAATGATTTGCTTTATGCCAAAGTAAAATGTTGAGAACACATACTACTCGCAAATTTAGGAAAAGATGGATTGTTCTGCAGCCATGATAGCAAGTACCTATCAGACCCCAGTTTAAACTGGTTTAGTCTATCAATAATAATCTTTTTGTGAATATACTTTTGATGACAACCAATCACTGTAAACACCTGTTTTCTGAAAGTGAGCCAGGCAGGGAAGCACTCACTTCAATTAACATACCTTTGAGAGCCAATCAAACAAGGCAGTTTCTCCCAAGTAACCACGCTTCCACTGTATAAGTCAACCTATTTAGCCTCCAAAAGCCTGCCCTGAGCCCCCTCCCAGAAAATGTCAGCCATCAGCTCTTTCAGAGGGACTATGCCTCACCAACATTGTTCCATCTTTAAATGAATATTGACATATTTCAAGTATTGAGTGGTGGTTTCATCATCCTTTGAAAACGGCCCCTTATCAAAATCTGAAATTTCTTTTTTTTCTCTATGTTTGTTGTTAGTTTTTCACTTTCAAAATGTTTGTGTGTTCTATAAAATAATGTGGCCTTTACAACCACATTGTTTTGTCATGAATGGTGACTTTGGTGAGCTTTGGTTCCTTTATATAGGTGTATTACTCAGATTTGGCAAAAAGAAAAAAGAAAAAAAAAATCCCAACCTTTGCAAACACACTTTGATGGTGAGACTTCATACGAATATTTATCTAATGCCTACTTTGTGTTCAGAACTGCTGGTCCTGGAGATACAGAAGGAGAAAAAAAATATATATATATATATATTATCCTCCTGGACAGAAATTCTGGTGGAAGCCAAGTGATAATTGAGAGTTGGGGGAAAAGAAAGGAAAATATGCATTGTGTTAAATTGTGTTTTGTGTGTGTGTGTGTGTGTGTGTGTGTGTGTGTGTTTAACAATAAGAAATATCTCTTTCAAGAGGGTTGAAAAGGCAGTGTACAAAGTAGAAGGAGACAATCAGGTGGATGAAGCACTTAATCGCCACGCGGAGACTCAGAAACTCAGGGGACTGGTTCTGGGAATGGGACGAGATGAAACGGGAGTACTCAGATGGTCAGTGACCATCAGACATACATCTCACTTCCAATGCCACCCGTAATCTAGTATCGTCATTTTCTTTACTAGAATTTCTATCTGAAGGCTTTATTCCATTTTCTCAGAAGTTGATTTCTCTGTTTCCCGGGGGACCGGGGTAGGAGGTGGGGTGGCAAGGAAGGTAGGTGTCACTACTGTAGAACAAATGAAGTCTGCATTTAACCTCAATTTTACGTCTACGAGATTATTTCCAATTCGTGAGCGCAGCAAAATTCTTCAGTAGTGGAAGAATTAGAAAAGGAACAGCTCTGGCCCGTACGGGGATCGAACCCGCGACCTTGGCGTTATTAGCACCACGCTCTAACCAACTGAGCTAACCGGCCGCCTGCCGGTTACTATTTTTAGTGAGTGCCCTTTTTGATGTAAAATAATAGTTTTACATTTGGGTGCCTGCTTAAAATTAAATGATAAAGCAAAAAATTGGACAACTCAGAAGAAATAGCTTTTAGAAACATACAACCTACCAAGACTGAATCGTGATGAAATAGAAAATCCGAACAGATCTATTACTGGCAAAGAAGTTGAATTAGTAATCAAAAACCTCCAAACAAACAAATGTCTAGGACTAGATGGCTTCACTGGCAAACTCTACTCAACGTTCAAAGAATTAAGACCAATCTTTTTCAAACTCATTCAAAAAGTAGAAGAGGGAGAAACTTCCAAACACGTTTTACCAGGCAAATATTATTCTTATTTCAAACCCAGATAAAGATGCCACTAAAAAAGAAAATTACAGGCTAATATCCCAAAGATAAATTCAAAAGTTCTCAACAAAATGTTGGGAAACTAAATTCAACAGTGTATTTAAAGGATCACAAAACATATCAAGTGTGATTTATTCCAGAGGTGGTTCAACATCTGCAAATCAGTCAACGTCGCATTGACAAAATAAAGGATAAAAATCATATTATCCTCCACATCCATGCCGAAAAGGCATTTGACAAATTCAACATCCATTTATAAGAAACTTTTTTAAAACTCTCAACAAAATGGATATAGAGGGAGCATACCTCAACATAATAAAGATCACGTGTGACAGACCCACAGCTAGCAGCATAATCAATGATAATAACCTGAAAGCTTTTCCTTTAACATTAGGAACAAGATGAGGATGCCACTCTCCTCACTTTTATTCAATACAGTATTTGGAGCCCCAGCCAGAGCAATTAAGCAAGAAAAAGAAATAAAATGTACATGAATTGGGAAGGGAGAAATAAAACTATCACTATTTGCAGATGATATATTATATTTAAAAGTATATATAGATATTACATATAGAAAACCCTAAAGACTCCATCAAAAACCTGTTGCAGCGGACAAATGAATAAAGGTGTAAAATACAAAGTCAGCACACAAAAATCATTTTGCAAGCTATCAGAACAAACTATCAGAAACAATCCATTTACAGTAGCATCAAAAAATAAAATTCCTAGGAATGAGTTTAAGGAGGTGAAAGACCTATTTATTGAAAACTATAAGATATTAATAAAAGAAATTGAAGAAGACACAAATAAATGGAAAGATATCCCTTGTTAATGGATTAGAAGAATTAGTATTGTTAATATGGCCACGCTGCACAAAGCAATCTACAGACTCAGTGCAGTCTATTAAAATTTCAGTGGCCTGTTTCACAGAACAGAACAAGCAATCCTAAAGTTGTAAACAATCACAAAACAATCCAAATAGCCAGAGCAATCTTGAGAGAGAAGATCAAAAGCGAAGGCATCATGCTTCCTGATTTCTAACTCTAATATTAAACTATAGTAATTAAAGCGGTATGGTATTGGCATAAAAACACACATAGATTAAGGGAACAGAATAGAGTTTAGGAATAAACCCACATATATATGGTCAATTAATTTATGACAGACGAAGCAAGAATATACAATGAGGAAAGGTCAGTCTCTTTAATAAATGGTGTTGGGGAAACCAGACAGCCTTATGCAAAAGAATATAAGTAGACCATTGTATTATACCACACACAAAGATTAACTCAAAGTGGATTACATACTTTAATGTAAGCCCTAAAACCATAAAAATACTAAAAGAAAACAAAGACAGTAAGCTCCTTGACTTAAGTCTTGGTGATGCTTCTCTGAATCTGTTACCAAAAGTGAAAGCAATGAATAAATAAATAAGTGGGACTTCGTCAAACTAAAAAGCTTCTGCATAGCAAAGGAAACGATCAACAAGACGAAAAGTTTACCTATAGAATGGGAAAATGTATTTGCAAGTCATATATCTGATAAAGGGCTAATATCCAAATAATTAAAGAACTCATACAACTCCATGGCCAAAAAAAAAAAACGCACATTTTATAAGGGGCAGAGGATGTGAATAGACATTTTTCCAAAGAAGACATATGGATGGCCAATGGGTACATGAAAAGATGCTGAACATCACTAGTCATTAGAGAAATCTAAATCAAAACCAAAATGGGATACCCCCTCATACCTGATAGAAAATCAGTTGTCAAAAAGGTAAGAAATAACAAGTGTTGGTGAGGATGTGGAGAAAAAGGAACACTTGTATGCTGTTGATGGGAACACAAATTGGTGTGGCCACCATGGAAGACAGTATCGGGGTTCCTCAGAAAATTAAAATTAGAACTACCATATGTGATCCAGCAATTCTACTTCTGGATATACTGAGAAAATGAAAATACTAAGTCAAAAATACATACGTACCCTTATGTTCATTGCAGCATTATTTACAATAGACAAGACATGGAAAAAACTTGTGTCCATCAACAGATGAATATAAACAAAAAATGTGATATACATATAATGTACAGATATGACATATGACATACATAGTGCAACATATATAAAGTGAAAATGTGATAGATATATACACAAAGTCCAATATTATTCAGCCATAAGAGAGAATGAAATCTTAAAAAGAGAGAGAGAGAGCAAATGAAATCCTGCCATTTGTGACAATGTGGATGGATCTTGAGGGCATTCTGCTAAGTGAAATAAGTCAGAGGAAGAGAAATACGGTATGATCTCACAAGTGGAACCTAAAAAACAAGCTCATAGACACAGAGAATGAATTTAAAAATAACAACAATAATAAGGAAATCTTTCTTCCCCTCTTTCCAAAGGAGACTTTTTCCTTCAGCTAATTTTAACTATGACCGAGTAACATTGTTTCTTCCAGCTTCTTTACTTGATCCATTACCCCTTTCTCCACTCCAGTGTACAGAAAAAGACCAGGCGAAAACTGCCTCCAGCAGAAAAGACTCGCCGCTCAGGTAGAAAACAAGACTTTCTCAAACTCGTCGACCCTGCCCTGAGAAAACACAGAGAAACATTCACAAGCGTCTTCCTTCTTTCTACACAAGGAGGACTGGAAGGAGAGGGCTGGTGGATTTGGTCCCAGGTCGCGGGGTGGAGGTTCCTCTCCAAACTAGGAAGGAAGGAAATTTCTGCAGATCCGCGTGTGGGTTCCTAAGCACTGGGAGCTGTCCCTGCCCTGAGAACCCCTGAAAACGGCTGGCGGTGTGGATGTTTGCTGCTTCGATGTGCGATTTTATGACAATTAACTGCCTGCGTTTCTTCTAAATGGAGGCGAGGACTGCGCTGTCTTCCCTCCTCAGGTCCCCGCAGTGACAGCACAGTGTGATGGGTTCCCAGTCACTGAATCTCACGAATGAGGGAAAGGTGTACAGAAAGTCCTTTCTGCTAAATATCCAGTCTTCAAAATTGAGCCGCAAGGGTCCTTTAGGGGAAAGTCGAATGTCAACGGAAGTCCCCCTCCTTTTTTTTTTTTTTCCTTCTTTCCAGAAATTAATTTTCAACAGCAATCAATTCGCCTTCTAACTAATGGAGTGGGGGGGGGGGAATGATGAGGAAGGAAGATCCCCTTCAAATGACAACTTGGGAGATCTCCGGCGGCCAAAAAGGACTTTCCCTCCCACTTCCTGATTCTCTGGCTCCAAAAAGAATTCCTAAAAAAGAACAAAAATGTTCAAAAAGAACTTCCTTCTCAGCCAGGCTTTTCGCGTCCCTTCCCCGTCCACCTGGCGCCTCTGGGCTCCTGGATCTCACTCGCTGGGCCTCTCACAGGGCAAGGGTTCTCGAATTCCCAAGCTTGGCACGCAATTTTTGCAGACGCGAAACACACAAACACCGCAATGAAAAGCAGGTTTGGTAGGTGCAGGTGTGAGATCCTGGACAGACAGCTCTTCCTCCTGGACCATTTCCCAGCAACTCAATGTCCCAGTCAGCTCAAATTTTGTGACCACGTAGGTTAAGGCCATTTTGAGCAAAAAGAGGGATCCCAACCATTTCTGGAGTGATAATGGCACTGGCCAGAGCTCTAGATTTTCTGGCCACTTTCAAGTTCTTGGATTTCAATTCTGAACGCAAAAAAAGTATGTCTGTGGCTCAGCTCAGCTAGCCACCAACACTTTGCTCTGAGGTGCCCCGGCAGCTATGCAGATTTCCAAATATTCTGCATATTCAAAATATGCAGAAATCCAAATATTCAGATTTCCAAATATCCAAATATACGTGTTGGAATATCTAGTCTGAGTGGGACCTCTTAACATTGGGTTTGGAGGCTGCTCCCAATAAAAACCAGATACAAACAAACACTGAATAATTAGCAGAGCTTAGTCATTTTATCCTTGGCCGAGTTGCACTTTTAACCTGCAAAATTTTATCACCCATAGCCCTCCTCCAAATCTTAAATCTCTGTGCCCCAGGCACATTTTTTGAAAACCAGTTTATTTTCATCCTAAGATTAAATAATCGGTTTCTTTTCTTTGTATTATAATCATCGACAATTTTAAAATGAAACTGCTGCATCTCTCTTGAGTACATGGATCACAAATTTTGAATAATCTGATATGATCATTATTTATGAAAAATTAATATATAAATGAGTGCTTTGTTATAGCCTTTAATCTTAGGCCATTGTTTTCTTCTTGAACTTCGCTTTCCCACAAACATGTCATAATATAAAATAATTTTATGCTTGAAATTATTTTACCCTTCCTATATACTAGTTTCTTGCAACAGCACCAAAAGTTATGTATATTACAGTTAACTTGGGGGAGGACATAATGCTAATTTTTATTAGATTGAATCCAAGCAGCAGCTGTGGCTGGATCCTTTAACCCACTGTGCCAGTAGGGACAGAACTCATTACTACGCAGCAACCCAACGTGTTACAGTCAGATTCTCAACTCACTGCAACCACAGTGGGAACTCCAATTTGGTGTGAACTTTTTACTAACTAGAACTGCCTGTCTTGTGGCCTATCAAACATACCTTGTACGTCTGCTTTAACCATGAAAAAAAGGGTGCATTGTCCAGAAGTTTAAAATGTTTGTTTTGGGAGTTCCTGCTGTGGCTCAGCTATAACAACCTGACTGGATCCAACGTTGCTGGGAGCTGCAGTGGAGGTTGCAGTGGAGGCTTGATTCCTACTTTGCCATGGCTGTGATGTAGGCTGGCAGCTGCAACTCTGATTCCACCCCTAGCCTGGGAATTTCCATATGCTGCACCGATGGCCCTAAAATAAAATAAAGTAAAATAAAATAAAGTAAAATCCAAAAAAAGTTCATTTTGAAGATAGAAATAAACAAAGAGGCTTCTGCAATAGCCCAAGTCAGAGATGATGGTGACTCAGAAAAAGGTGGTAGCACTGGAGATGGTGAGAAGTTGTCAGATTCTGAGTAGCACCAGCAATACTAGCTGATAGATTATTCATTTACTCAACATTTATTGATTGCCCACTATGTACTCTGTTGTAGGAACCAGGCATTTAGCAATGGACAAAAGAAATGAAAATCCATAGCCTCATGGAGCTTACTTTCTAGTCTGGAAGACAGATTCTGAACCATAAAACGTGTGTATTTCTGAAAGCGATACGTCGTTATGAAGAGTAAAGAATAAAGGAGAGCCACAAGTTTAACAATTTTTAAAAGATGAACATGGAAGAACTTTCCAGCCTTTGAATAGAGAGCTGATTGAGGTGTGTGAGAGAGATTTATGAGGATTTATGGAAAGAGAGTAATCCAAAGAGTGAGAATAGCAAGAGCAGGCATTCTGAGGCAGGAGCAAGCTTGAACCATTCCAAGTGTTATGGGAACTCTATGGACAGTGGTGAGATTGTGGGTCAGAGGGGTGGGGGATTTCTGATGAGGAGCAGAAAAAGGAGGAGACTGGAAAACAAACAAGGCAAGACTGAAAGATACAGAGACTGACGTAGAGAGAAAATTGAAAGAGAAATGGGGAACTAAAGATGTTGTGGAATTCCCAGAAATCACCTCAGAGGACACTCAAGGAAGATGGAGAAGAGCTTTATTACACCAGCGGGTCCACAGGGAATCACTTCCCAATCATGGACCCCAAACAGAAAGGGGGAGATACATTGACAGTGCTTGCTTACGTGTCTAACATGCTATGTTCAGTTACATGCAGGATACAGAAAGATGTATCGCTGTACAGAATGCCTTATATTATTACTTTAATGATTAACCTCAAGTACAATCTAGCTACTTTTGAATTTCTCTAGAACAATAGGGGCCTGGCGTTTCTCAAGTCCTAATGACTTTGTTTTTCTCAGAGCCCTCATGTGAGTCACCTTAAGTTCACCAAGATGGATGGTGGCAGCAAGATGGCTTCACTCTTGTCAAGCTCCCTATTCCCTTTTCCACACCCCTACAAAGAAACAAAGAGAGGGACAGACTGAGGGTTGGGACCCTTGAGGGGGCCTGAAGATATGCTCAAGGGAAAGAGAGAAGAAGGCCAGAGAGGGTCCTGAAGTAGAGAGAGGTGGAGACTGAAGGACAGAGATGGGGGACTGAGGCACAGGGAGGGAGACCGATGGCCAGAGGGAAGGAAGATCAAGGGGCCAGAGAGGAAAAAGTCAGCAGTAGAGAGAGAAGTAATTGGATATTTCCAGGGGCCACACCGGCAGGTGCCTATACACAGACTCTGGGCGTCCCTGCCCTGCTTCAGTGCTTCCCAAACAAGCTTGACTTGTCCCAGGACAGGCATCTGATAAGAAACCCGAGCTCTTCTTCACTATACATTTAAAGACGAGGCCCCCGGGGCCATTAAATGAAGTCCTCAGTGAGTGGGAAGAACATCACTCCTAAAGAAGCTGCACAGAGGACTGGACAACATGGCTGCCAGGCCTGTCCCATGGCTGGGCTCTCTCTTCCTGGTTTCCCTCTGGGGGGCCTCGGCTCCAGGTAGGAGGATCCTGAGCGTCAGGCAGGGCCTTCCTAGGGGGCCTGGCCTGACTCCTTCCCCTCTGTGTCCCACAGCTTCCCTCCTTAGGCGCCTCAGTGAGCACATTCAGTTGTTTCAGGAGAGCGCTGGCTTGGGCTCGAGCCTGAGCCTGGGCTCAGGTGCTGTGGCCCCCCCGAAAGAGGGGTGGCTGGAGCAGCCACTGGACCCGTTCAATGCATCTGACAGACAGTCTTTCCTGCAGGTGAGACCAGGAGGAGGGGAGTCTGCTGCCTACCCTGCCCCCTCCTCCATCTCCCTTTTCTGCCCCTCAGTCTCTCCTTTCCATTCCTACCTCCACCCCTCTGTCTTCCCATCTCTCTGTCCGTCAGTCTTGTCTGATGCCTGCTGCCAGTGTGCCTTATGGTCCTTTAGCCCAACCCCTCTGTTTCTGGGATTTGCCCTCTCCCCCTCGTCTTCTCTCTCTTTCTTCAGCCTCCCACTTGTTTGTGCCTCGGGTCCTGTCCTTCATTCTTCCCTTTTCCCTGTCATTCATGCTCACTCCCTTACTGCCCTCAATTCCACCTTCTCTCTGCCCTTCAAAGGAAACTCTAAACCCGCCAACAGATCTCAGTATAGAGCAAAAATTTGGACCAGCTTTGGAACCAGACCAGGCTCACAATACGCACTTGAAGATTCTACGGAATGAATGAACAAATTTACCATTTTTCACACCTACTCTATCCAGTCTCCACAGGTCATCTCACATTGGCCCCATTCCTAGATCTATCTGTAATTCATTTGTTATTTTATAATTATTATTTCAATATATAGCAAGTGCCTACAATGTGCTAGCCACTATTCTTGATATGAGTGGGAAAGTTGACAAAAATATCTGCTCTTGTCAATTTTATTTTCTAGATAAGGAGACAAATAGGGAAGAAATGAACACAAATAAAACAAGCCTATTTCAGATACTACAAAGATCCACTAAAGAGAGAGACTAGAACAAATAGGGTATAAAGAACAGGATAGGAGTTCCCATCATGGCACAGCAGAAACGAATCCGGCTAGGAACCATGAGATTGCTGGTTCGATCCCTGACCTTGCTCAGTGGGTTAAGGATCTGGCGTTGCTGTGAGTTGTGGTGTGGGTCGCAGAGTTGACTCAGATCTGGCGTTGCTGTGGCTCTGGTGTAGGCCAGCAACTTCAGCACTGCAGATCCTACTAAACCCCTTGCCTAGGAACCTCTATGCCACAGGAGTGACCCTAGAAAAGGCAAAAAGACAAAGAAAAAAAAAAAGAACAGTTCAGAACTCTGTAAATCCCATTTCTTCTTCTTCATCCCACCTCTTAGCGGTATTGGGTAAATGACCAATATTGGACCAGCCAGGATGGACCTGTATTCCTGCATCTAGGGGGTGAAGGCAGCCTTGGACCTGGCTCAGTAATGAGAGGTAAGAAGCAGGTATGGAGAAGGACAGAGCTGGGAAGCGGGTGGTACCAGGAAGGGGAGTTGAATACTGCAGTGCTCTGAGACCTGAGGTTTGCAAGAGCTGACACGCACCTCACATATACCCACTTTGGACCCTTCACAGGGCACCCCGCATCACTGGCCCCAGTCTGGGGAGCCCTGGTGATAGGCCTGGAACATAGATTTTATGGCCTGAGTATACCTGCTGAAGGGCTGGACATGGCCAAGCTCCGCTTCCTGTCCAGTCGCCATGCGTGAGTTGGGGGTAGGGAAAGTGTTTGGGGATATGGGATGTCTGTGTTTTTGCATCTCTACAACTGTGTCTCTCTCCTGCATTGCCCAGAGTTGACCTCTGAGTCTCTAGTCCAATGTTGTCTTCTTTGTCTTTCAGTGTCTTATGCTTTCTTTTTCCATCTTTGGATCTTCTTTCTCCTTCACCATCTTTGTTTTTTTCTTTTTTTTTACATTGTATTCTTATATTTTGCTGTCTTTGCCTACTGGTTCAGACCACCTGAATCTCTTCCCTGGATGACACAGCCTCCTCACTGGTCTACCTGTTTCTGCCCTTGAGCCCTTCAGTCTATTCTCCAGATGAAGCCAGAGTGGTCATTAGAGCATAAACAGTATCACCTCTCTTCTAACTCAAATCTCTTACATAGCTCTCATCTCACTCAGAGTAAAGACAAAATCTTTAAAGTGGCCATGAGGTCTGATTGGCTCTGATTCCCCACTGAACTCTCTGTCCTCTTTCTCATATTCACTGGGTTCCAGCTACACTGAGGTCCTTGCCCTTCTCCAGACATTTAGGCACATTGCTGCCTTGAGCCTTTGAACACCTCCCTCTGCAAGGAGTGAGTTTCCCCAGGTATTTGCACGGCTCCCTCTCTCATCTCCTTCTGGGCATCCTACTCCCCTTACCAAACCCTGCTCTTTTGTTCCCGCCTCACCTGCTTTGTTGTTTCCTGCAAGTCTTATCCCTCTCTTATTGCTACTTGATGTCTCTCTCTCGGTATCTGTCTGTAATCAGTCTCTTTGCCTTTCTGTCTCACTCTTCTCTCCATCTCTGTGTGTCTCCATCTATCTCTTTGCCTCTACGTTCCTCTCTGTCTCTTACTCTTTCACAGACTAAACCAGCTTCTAATTGCAGTAGGATGGCACTAACTTAACTTAAACTGTTTTGGAAAGGTTAGGGAGGAGAGAAAGCACCTGGGATTTTAGAAAAGAGATTGCCAGGCATATTCCAATCTCTCTCTTTCTTTCTAATAGCGTCTTCTCCTCCCCAATACCTTCTAAACTATCCAGCCTAGGTCCCCTCCTCTTCCTGAGTAGCTCTTCTTGACTGTCTCCAATCCCTTCTATAGTTTAGTTTAGGTTTGCACCTAGACTGCCTTGGAGTTTTTTCCTCTCCCACCTAGTCTGGAAGAGAAGGGTGGAGGCTTTCCAGATGGGCGTCCATGTGGAAATGAGTATGCAGGCACGGGGAGTCCTCCAAAATGCCTTAGGGTAAAAGAACCCCAACTTTTGGCCAAACTCCCCCCATTCTTGTCTCTGAATCCTTGCCTGTACAGGAGGGAATCTTCAGAGATTCCCCGTGATGAGGACTGACCCAGCCTCCCCTCTGACACTAGGCTGGCCGATGTGGTCTCTGCCCGCCTTGCACTCACCCGCCTCTTCAACGTCTCCTCCTCCAGTCCCTGGATCTGCTTCGGAGGCTCCTATGCTGGTTCCCTGGCTGCCTGGGCCAGGCTGAAGGTGCCAGGACTCCTCTGGGTGGGCTGGAAAGAGGGAACTTGGACTCCAGAGGTCACCAACTCAGACAGTTTAAGTACCTGCCCACCACACTCCCTCCTCCCACACCTTCCTTTCCCCCAGAAGAGCTTGCTGCAAATGTGCCTTTCACAAGAGTATAGAAGGTAGGGACTTGCTTAAGATCACACAGTGAGTGAGGGACACAGGGGCGGGAAGATATGGAATCCCAGTCCGTTGGCATCCAGGCTGACAACTTTTACTCCTTCAGTTTCCCCATCTCATTTTCGCCTCCGTCGCCTCTTCCGCTCCCGTGCGGGCTGTACTGGATTTCTCCGAGTATAATGATGTAAGGACTGAGGGCAGCGGGTCGGGAGCAGGTGTGTGTAAAGGAGGGCCTGGGTGGTCGGAGTCACCTTATCATGTCCTACGGTCGGACTTTAGGTGGTGTCCAAAAGCCTAATGAACACTGCGATTGGAGGATCCCCGGAGGTAGGGGGTGGGGCCCAATCCCGAGCGGAGAGGGAGAGAGATCTTGAGGATAAAGGGCAGAGAAAAGGGGCGAAGCCTACAGATGGCGGAATGTGAGGGAGTTGGGAACATCAAGAGGTGGGCGACTTTGGGAAGAAGGCGGGAGCTGAACTTGGGTCCAGGTATCAGGAAGCCGGTAGGGGGCGGGGCCTGAGGACGGACGACCCTATCTGGAGCCTGTCTCGGAGTGGGGCGGGGCCTGGGAGGACGACCCGGAGGAGGAGTCGGAAGTGGGCGGGGCCTCGGTCCGGCGCGGGGTTTCCACAGCCGGGGGATGGATCCGGCTCCGGCAAAGTGGAGAGCCTAGAGAGGATGCGAGTCGAGGAAGAGAAAAGGCCTGGGCACGGGCCCGAGTCTTCGCCTAGGCTGCCTCTCGCTTCCCGCAGTGCCGCGCCGCTGTGTCCTCAGCCTTCGCGGAGGTGGAGCGGCGGCTGCGCGCGGGCGGGGCTGCTCTGGCAGCGCTGCAGGCGGAGCTGGGCGCCTGTGGGTCCCTGAGGCGCGCTGCGGACCGGGAGGAGCTGCTGGGGACGTTGCAGGCACTCGTGGGAGGCGCGGTGCAGTACGACGGGCAAGTGGGAGCGCCGCTGAGCGTGCGACAGCTCTGTGGACTCCTCCTCGGGGACCGGGACAACCGCAGCAGCCCTGCGCCCTATCTTGGGCTTCATCGGGCAGTGCAGGTGAGCACCCTGCAGCAGTGCCAAGAGTCATTAAGACAAGGGTTCCTGCTCCACCTCCGCTGCGAGATCTTGGGCAAGCCTAAACCCCTCTGAGCCTTAATTTTCTCATCTGTAAAATTGGTATGTAGAGACCTCGGAGGTGAGATGAAGTAGCGGCATGGAAGGCACTCAGCAGGAAACCTGGCACTCCCTATTGCAAATGTTAGAGACTATGCTTGCCAACGTCATTTGCCTTCCTTGTTCTGTCCTCTTCCTGGGGCTTGCAACAGTGTCTGGCACACAGCAACTTCTCAGTATTTATAGAATGGCTGGAAAACGGTAGTGCTGGGGACACGGTTCTGAAACCAGGACCCCAGCCTCAGAATCAACAGTTACAATCCAGCTGTCACTTTTCCAGCACTGTTTGCCCCAAGTGTTGTGTGATGCACTTCACATTTATTATTTCATTGCGGTCTCACAATTATCATTATAACCACTCACAGATGAGGAAACTGAGATTAAGATGTTATCATAGGCCCAAGATCTCACGGGTAAGAAGTTCCTAGTCATCTAGTACCTCTAACCTGCATGGATCTAGGTCCCTTCCACCTCTGACCACTGACTCCCAGGAGAACTCAGGAACTCTTACTTCTGACCTTTAACCTGTAGGGACCTATGCCTCCAGGCCCTCGCTTGCTGTGGGGAAGGGAGAAATGTATATGTTGATGTATGTATGTATATTGTCCCTTAGGTTGTCACACACAGCCTGGGCCAGAAGTGTTTAAGCTTTTCTCGAGCAGAGACCGTGGCACAGCTGAGGGTTACAGAACCCCAAGTGTCCGGCTTGGGCGAACGACAATGGTTGTACCAGACCTGCACCGAGTTTGGCTACTGTGAGTGACTGGCCCAACCCTCACCCCCAAAACATACATTCTGTACCCAGACAAGCCATCTCACAGGTGGTCATTTTCATTTCCATAGGAAAAGTAGCCTGCCTGGTGGGCCTTGTTTAACGTTCAGGTCTTGGGCTGGAGGGTGAGCCGCCATCTTGGAGTGTCTGTGTGTGTTAGGCCCTCACGTAACCTCTCACTCACACCTCACACACTTAGTCCTTCAATCTGCTCTTCTTTATGTCCCTGTCTCAGGAATGGCCTGCCCTCTTCAGTTACCAGTCCAGAAACCCTCACAGTGCGGTTGCATGCCTCCTTCTCATCATCCTCGTAGTCTGTCAATCCCTGAGTCTTGCCCTCTCTTCATCCTGGACAACGCTGCAGTTCACCCAACCCCTTTCTCTTCCCATGTCTTCTGTTCTGTTAGAGGCCCCCATGCTCTCCTCCCTGGATCCCTGACCCAGCCTCTTCTCTGATCTCCAGGCCCTCACTTCACTCATACAATGCAACTTCCTCACAGGGTCCAGAGAAACCTCCCTAAATACAGCCTTGTCCTTCCCCATTCAAAATACTTCCATGACTCCTCGGTGACCTTAGAATAGGGTTGCCAAATAAAATACAGAAAAGGAGTTCCCTGGTTGCTCAGTGGGTTAAGGATCCAGGGTTGTCTCTGCTTCAGCTTGTGGCCTGGGTTTGATCCCTGGCACAGGAACTTCTGCATGCTGTGAGTGTGGCCAATGAAATAAAATACGCGATGCCCATTGAAATCTGAGTTTCAGATAAACCTTTTTTTTTTTTTTAGTATCAGCAGATCCTTAATATTGCAGGGGACATATTTACACTAAAAAAAGTACTTTTTTTGTTTATCTGAAATTCAAATTTAACTGGGCATCCTGTATTTTTATTTGCTAAGGCTGGCTCCCTGACCCCAGAGTTAACCTCAAAAATTTGCTCACGTTCCTTGAAAGCAGCACAGCTATGGCTTAAAGCAGAAAGTTTTGTTAACCACTGAGCCACAACAGGAACTCCTCATCCCACTTTCTTATTGCCTCGCTTCCCCTTGAACTGTGAGTCCTGTGACAACAAACGTGGGGCTGTATTGGTTGCCACTGTGTTCCTGGTATGTTGCTCAACCTATACCTGAATACGGGGTAGGCACTAAAATAAATGGTGAAGGAAGGAGTGAATTAATGTGAAGCTGAGAAGTTAATTTACCCTGAAAGCAGAGGGGATCTGTGGATTTTAAGCAGGGGAGACATGGTCCAATCCATGCTCTCAGCACTCCAGGCTTCCTCTTACCTCTAGCCCTCTGCACATGCTAGTTCCTCTTTTCTCTCTTTGCCTCATTCCTGCTAATTCCTCAAGGTCTCATCCCTTGCAGGATGCTGTCCCTGAGCCCATCATGCTCCTGCTGAGCTCCCCCATCCCTGCCCCAGGCCTTTTTCCATCACAGCCCTGATCATTCTGGGCCATCACTGTCTGGGAATGAGTGTGTCTCTGACAGGACCATGAACTCATAGAAAGGGGGGTCTGGAACTGTCTTGGTCATCCCTGGGGAGAGATCTGTAATTGATTGTTAAGAGGTAGGTGTCTGGCTCTATACCCCACTTATGTATGGATACCTCTCCGCAGTTGTCACCTGTGAGGACCCTGGATGCCCTTTCTCCCAGCTTCCAGCACTGCCCTCCCACCTAGAGCTATGTGAGCAGGTGTTTGGGCTTTCAACCTCATCGATAGCCCAGGCTGTGGCCCGGACCAACTCCTACTATGGTGGCCAGACCCCAGGGGCCACCCAAGTGCTTTTTGTTAATGGTGAGTATGCCATCAGAACACAACTCCTTAGTGTTCCCCTAGTCCCAGCTCAATACACCATTCTCTCCTTTCTTTCTAGGGGACATGGACCCCTGGCATGTGCTAAGCGTCACACAGGCCTTGGGACCCTCAGAGTCAGCCATTCTTATCCCCGATGCCTCTCATTGCTTGGACATGGCACCTGAGAAGCCCTCAGACTCCCCCAGCCTCCGCCTGGCACGCCAGGTAAGAGAGAAGTGATTTGCATTGTCATTTGCATACAAATTTGCATGTTCCTGCTCTCTGCTAATGCTGGGGTCTGACTTTCCAAATTCTCCCCCCTCCACAGAACATCTTCCTGCAGCTACAGACCTGGCTCCGGCTGGCAAAGGAAAGCCAGGTTAAAGGTGAGGTCTGAGCCCCACACCCTCGCCACTCCCTGCGGGGCCACCCCAGTCCTGGATGTATACGTTTATTGCACATGAGAAAGCAGCTTGTTTTGAAAGAGGAAAATTCCAGGAATTCGGATTTAGCTTTTGTTCTGCAGAAAACTGACTTGTGCCTGCAAACATCCTCATGCCTAACTAAAAGCGCTTTGTTACAAAGTTATATAAAAAATAAAATAAAATAAAATGGGGGCGTGGGGGGATGGCTGGGGTTGTGGGATGGAAATCCTGTGAAATTGGATTGTGATGATCATTATACAACTACAGATGTGATAAATTCATTGAGTAATAAAAAAAAATTTTTAATAAAGAAAAGATAAAGAAAAACCCCACAGAGCTGTGCAAATAAAAATGGTGATTATTCTTGTTGTGAATACTGTTGTTTTAAATATCAAATGTCGAAGAAATATGGCTCTTTGTGCCCACCTCCAACCCCTGGGAAATCAGCTTCTGGCTCAAATTCTGCTCAGTTTCTGGGCTGGTCTCTCTCTGGACCTCAGGGCCTGACCTGTCTCTGCTTCTCACTTTCTCCCCTGCGACCCCCCCATCCCTCCATTTTCCTGTCTAATTTGTCTCTGTCCCCAATTGTCTCTCCACCTCCTCCTGTTTCTCTGAATATCTTCGTTTCTGTCTTCCTATGTCTTAGCCTGTTTCTCTTTATTTCTCTTTGTCTGTGTCTCTGTCCTTGTCTCTCAGTCAGAATCTCTCTAGTCTCCTCTCTTGCCTGCTCCGCCCTTAGTTCCCTCCACTGTTGTGTTTCTGTCTCTCCTTTTTGGTCTCTGTGTCGCTTTTAGTCACTTTCTCTCTTGCTCTCCATCTCTGTCTCTATTTCCCTCTTTTCAGACTTTCCCTGTCTCTCCGTCATCTTCTCATTCTCTCTCTCTTTCTGAGGCTCTATCTGTTTCTGTCTCTTATGCTCTTCCTCATTGTCTCTTTTTCTCTTCCTGTCACTTAATCTTTGTCCTTCTCTGTCTGTCTTTTTGTTTTCCTCCTAAACCTTTCACTCACCATGATTTTCCATAATTATTTGTCACTCTCCGGTACTTCCAGCTTCCAACCCTAGAATTTAAGGTTCTAGTCAAACCTTCTTGATGGGGACACACCCAGGTTCTGGGAGGTTGGACCCAGTCCCAAGGGTGCCTGCTTAGCCTGCTTTTTCACCACTCGGAGCAGCAGCCACCAGGAGCGGAAAGTAGCAAGTCAGGGAGACTGAATGCGCTGCTGGGGAGCTGGGAAATGGAAGAGGAGGAAAAGTGAGTCAGGACAGGAGGGGTTGGTAAGAGAAGCCATAAAGCCCATTCTGGGAGGAAGTCACTCCCTGTCTTTCTTAACTCCAAACCTTGAGGAACAACTTTTTTCTTCTGAGGATTAACCTGCTCACCAGGGGCTATGCTGCACCACTTACTGCTCTTAGGCACAGCCCCTCACGCTGAGGTCCAGCCTCAGTGCCTCCCGTTATAGATTTAGCACATGCACCAAGGTCAGACTCATCAAGGGTGCTCAGGACCTGTTGAGAAATCAAAGAACAAGGTCTACTCTCAGCTCTTCACATATTCTTGGTTTTCCCACTACACTGCTGGATGTACTTTCTCTCAATCTCTTTTGCAAACGTCTTCTCTATTTATTGTTTGAAAGGGTTTCAGCTGGATGCTAGACTAAATTCTCTTCTCCAGTATTCTCAGAGCTTGCCTACCAAAGTGCCTGTGGGCCAGGACCAGCTCTCAGATATGCCAGGATATGGATTACCTCAGGCTTTGGGGCATATCAGGGGTCTGGAGTAGTCTGAGTGCCCAGGCTGTTTGCCCTTGACTAAGCAGCCTCATTTTTCTCACCCAAAATTGCTATACAAATAGTCTTACTGTCTATCTGTATCAGTCTCTGTAGAAATGCCTGGGAAATTCTGAGATGCTCTCCCTTTCTAGTCTCCTCGCTCCACTCCTGCCCCCTATTCTCCATATTCCACCTGGCAGCTACACTGTTTCTTTCAAAAGGTAAATCAGCTCCTGACACTCCCCCTGCTTAAAACTCTCAGGGTCCTTGGAATTTCAATAGGGATTGCCTTGAATCTGCAAACAACTTTAAACTGTATTGACCTCTTAACAGCATTAAGCCTTCCGGTCCTTGAACTGATCTCTCTGCTTCTATAGACATGCACTTTATGAACATTTCCTCATATATGTGGACTTGAGCAACTGACTCTGTTCATTTAGCACAATATTGTTGAGCTTTCTATCTTTTTTTTCATCTGTGCATGGATTATATTTGCCTTTTTTTTTTTTTGCATGTCGCATGATTTTTTGTCCTACCCAGACATGTAGATAACATAAATTAGCAATCCTGGATTATGATTTTCCCCCTGCTGGGCCTTGTTGTTGCTATTTGTTTGTTTAGTGATTTACCTGGACTGTTTCTGTGAAGTCTTTTCCTCCCTATAGTGTGCAACTTTTGATGTCATTGCTTAATTTTCCCCCTTGTGTTGATCCTTATGCTTTGCTTCTTAAGGAATTCCCTCGAGTCAGCGTAATTTAATGATCAACGCGTGATGGGTCAGAGGTTGTTTTTAAGCTTTCCTCAATCAGTAGTGCTTCCAGCTAAGTGGAAAACTTGGTAGCTTAAAACAACAGAAATTTCTTGTCTCAAAATTCGGGAGGCTAGGGCTAGATGTTAAAAATCAAGATATTGGCAGGGCGATTCTCTCTCTGACAGTTCTAAAGAACTTTGCCTCTTTTAGCTTCTGGTGTTTACCAGTAATTCTTGTGTTCTTTGGCTTATAGATACACCACTCCAGTCATATGGTCATCTTCTTCCTGTGTGTTTTCATATCTTCTTCCCCCCTGTGTGTATCTGCCTTTGTGCCCAATTTCCCCTTTTTATAAGAACAACATAATTCAGGTCTAGGGCTCACCCTAATAACTTCTTTTTAACTTGATTACCTCTGTAGAGACCCTATTTCCAAATAAGGTCACATTCTGGGGTACTAGGGATTGGAAATTCAACATATTTAGGGGGAACAGAGAGAACCTGAAATAAATGTTGCAACTCTCATTTAAAAAAAAAAAAAAAAAAAAAAAAGGGAGTTCCCGTCATGGCTCAGTGGTTAATGAATCCGACTAGGAACCATGAGGTTTCGAGTTCGATCCCTGGCCTTGCTCAGTGGGTTAGGGATCCGGCATTGCCGTGAGCTGTGGTGTAGGTCACAGACGTGGCTCGCATCCCAAGTTGCTGTGGCTGTGGTGTAGGCCAGCAGCTACAGCTCCAATTCAACCCCTATGGCTGTGGTGTAGGCCAGCAGCTACAGCTCCTAGCCTGGGAACCTCCATATGCCGCAGGAGCAGCCCTAGAAAAGGCAAAAAGACAAAAAAAAAAAAAGAAAGAAAAGAAAAAAAAAGATGGTGTTGGGAGACGTGTTTCTACAACTTTTTCTTAGCCTCTCTGCTTCCATTTTCTTTTTTTTTTTAAAGGTTTTTTTTTTTTGTCTTTTTTGTTGTTGTTGCTATTTCTTGGGCCGCTCCCACGGCATATGGAGGTTCCCAGGCTAGGGGTCGAATCGGAGCTGTAGCCACCGGCCTACGCCAGAGCCACAGCAACTCGGGACCCGAGCCGTGTCTGCAACCTACACCACAGCTCACGGCAACGCCGGATCGTTAACCCACTGAGCAAGGGCAGGGACCGAACCCGAAACCTCATGGTTCCTAGTCGGATTTGTTAACCAATGCGCCACGACAGGAACGCCTCTGCTTCCATTTTCTATGCTGAAAAGTCCATCTTGCCTTGCTTTACCTCCACCCTGTATTCCTGCTTGAAAAACAGTTGCAGTGCTGGTAAATAATTTAAGCTTAAGAACAAAGACCAAAAGGCATAAGTCATTTACGTGGTCAGCTGAAGGAGGACATGACGCATTGGCCGAGGCATGCCATTTGCACAGCATGATATGTCCTGTTAAGATAAGAGGAAGAGGAGCTTCATGACCCCAGGGGGTTTATGAGGCATCGTTAGCTGGATATGCATCAGCAAGGAGAAGGGGTGCAAACCTAGGCAGGCCTCTGCAGAAACACAATGGTGATTCTCCAGATGCTATGCCTAGACAGCTGGCGCCAGGCTTCCTCAATGCTAATGACTGTTAAAAGCCTAAAGGTCAGAGTAAAGCTGAACCAACTACCAGCTACGTGACTTTTAAAATAATAAAAGAACTATATCCTGCACCTACAGCCCCCTCCTCACTTGATGTAATCCTAAAACCACAATAAAAACAGTGTGGTTTCTTGAGACGGTGCTCTTGATCCATGAGATCTTGAGTCCCTCCCCCCCCCCCCCCGTTCCCACCTTTGAATAAATTAAACGTCGCTGTGTCTTGTTTTATATTAACCTTTTCTTCAGCTTCACAGCTCCCATTTTTCAGCCCTCACCTGCTGAGCTGGTCTCAGCAAGTGGTGCCCAACATGGGGCTCGAAGACAGAAGGGCCTCGATGACAGCGGATCTCCACTCCACTGGAAGTGCTTTGGAGCCCTCAGATCAAGGAAGAATTTCACTTGGCCACGCTAAAGAAATCCTGCTGGTAAGTTCCTTCTCTCAGGTATTTACAGGGAAACATGGGAAATCTTGTAAATGCAGGTCACTATGGTCCTTCTATTTGTCTGTTAGAAAAACTCCTTAAAGCAGGGAATGCAAAAACAAGTGAAAGCAAGCTTTTGGAACTTCTGCAGACGATGGAGAAACATTGTGATTGGTTTCCTACGTTAGGGATGTTAGATCTAAAAACATGGGGACAGGTAGGAACGGAACTTAAAACATTACTCGATGAGGGTGTTCCGATTCCTGTGTCCATTTGGAGCACGTGGAGTTTAATTAAATCAGTTTGGGAACATTTGCAGACTATGGAGGACCTAGAGGAAGAAGAAGGAGTGCTTACCCATTTGTTTGAGGAACCTGAATGTACAGTCCCTGAACACAATTGTCATAACTTTTGGCTCCAATTTGTCCTCCTTCTGATTTTGATATCCCCCAGTGGCCCCCTATAAGGAGTGAGGTGAGGAGGACTCATCGAGCCTCCGCTTCTTCTTGGGTTGTAAAGAAAATGAGCGTTATCCCTGAGCACCATCTGTTGTCCATTCAACAGGGAATTTCACAGGCTCAAAGGGAAGGCAATTTGGATGCTACACATCTAGCCTCTCCAGTAACTGTCAGGGAAGCAGTGGCTCCAGGCATTGATCCCGCCAACCCCGATGGAGTTCATGATGCGAGATTCCCTGGGACTACACTCCACAGGAGCCAGGGGGGTTCAGCATCACAATAGAGCTCCCTAGTTTACAGGGTTTGATTCTCCTTCCTAGTGAAGCTCCTGCTTCTAGTACAACTAAATTGGAAAAACCATTATTGGCAGATACTGTAGGATTGATGGTAGGAAGGGCAGGGCTAACAGAACAAGGGGTTCGGATTCACACCGGGATATTGGATAATGTAGGGGATGGTAAAGTACAAGTGATGGTTTCCACTACGGTTCCTTGGAAAATTAATAAGGGGGATCGGATTGCTCAGGTTGCCCGTACAAAAGGGAGAAGAGGGGAATAGTCTTAGAAGGGGTTCGGTACCACTGGAGGAGCAGGAGTGTTTTTGTCAGAAAAGGTCCTAGAGGAACGACCCACTTGTCGAGTTGTCATAAACGGAAAGTCTTTTAGAGGATTGATTGATACCAGGGCTGATGTTTCAGTCATTAGCCATTTACATTGGCCAGACACCTGGCCTCTTCAGCCACCAATATGGAAGTCACTGGGTCTGGAAAAGCAGAGGGTCTCAGAACGAGTGCCCGATGGCTTAATTGTGAAGGACCAGAGGGGCAACCAGCCAGATTGCAACCTTATGTTGCTGAACTCCCTGTCCATTTATGGGGGAAAGATTTATTACAACAGTGGCACACAAATATTTATATACCAACATCAGATCAATACAGTCATCAAAGCCAAAAAATGTTATGGAAACAGGGTTTCATTCCCAGATTGGAGTTAGGGTGATATCATCAGGGGAGAGTGGAGCCTATCGAACCTGAGATCAAAATGGACAGATCTGGTATGAGACACTGGCCTTTTCATTAGCGGCCACTGCTTGTAAAAATACTTGTGCATCTCCTGAACCTATTGGATTAAAATGGACTACAGAAAAATTGGCTTGGGTTGAGCGGCGGCCTCTTTCTTCAGAAAAATCAAAGGTTTTAAATGACCTTGTCCAAGAACAATTAGAGAAGGGCCATATAGAAGAATCCTTTAGTCCTTAGAACTTTCCAGTGTTTGTTATACAGAAAAAAAAAAAATCAGGAAAATGGAGATTCTTAACAGATTTAAGAGGAATAAATGCTATAATTCAGCTTATGGGTGCCCTTCAACCAGGCCTCCCATCTCCTAGTATGATACCAGCTGACTGGCCCTTAATTGTCCTAGACTTGAAAGTCTGCTTTTTCACAATTCCTTTACACCCAGAAGATAGGGGAAAAAATTGCCTTTTCAGTACCAGCAATAAACAATATGGCCCCTAGAAAGCCTTATCAATGGAAGGTCCTGCCTCAAGGTATGTTAAACAACCCTACCCTGTGTCAGTATTATGTGGCCTCAGTTGTTGAGCCAGTCCCACCACAATTCTCTAAATGCTATGTTGTTCATTATATGGATGATATACTTTGTACTGCACCCTCATGGGAGCAGCTGACTGAGGCTTTTCAATGTCTACAGTCCTGTCTGAAGGGAGCAGGATTGATTATTGCCCCTGAAAAGATTCAAGTAAAAAGTCCATATCAATATTTTGGAACTGTGGTTGAACGTACTACTGTTCGCCCCCAAAAGGTAAAATTAAGAAGAGATCAAATTTCTACATTAAATGATTTACAAAAACTGCTAGGAGACATTAATTGGCTCCAACCTTTTTTGGGGATCCCTACATGTAGATTGTCAAACCTTTTCTCCTTAATTAGAGGAGATTCTAAGTTAAAGAGTCCCCCACTCTCTAACTGCAGAAGCAAACCAAAAAAGATTGAAAATAAAATACAGAACTCCCAACTGAGTCGGGTCAGCTCATTGAGTTAGTTATTATACCTTCCCCTCATCCTCCCAGGGGAATCTCAAGTGGCTTTTTCTTTCCAATAATGTCACAAAATCTTTGTCTTTGTACCTGGACCTGATGGCACAGCTTATTCTAAAAGGTCGTACTCGCGATACAAATGTCCAGGAAAGATTTGAGTCAGGTAATTGCTAGTTTAACTGTTAAGAAAATCCAAAATTGTTTTCAAAACTATGTAAGATCATTAGATAATCATTATCCAAGAAACCCTATTCTACAATTTGTAAAGCGACCTCAATGGGTTCTTCCAAAAAAGTTGAAGTATTCACCCATCATAGGGGCCCCTGTGATCTTTACTGATGGGACTAGTAAAGGGAAGGCCGGATATGTGGCTAATAAATCTAAAATTATAGAGACTCCTGGCCTTTCCACCCGACAGGCCAAACTAACTGCTGTAATCCATGCCTTGAGGGACTATCCTGAACCAATCAATACACTTTCCAATTCGGCATATGTGGTTCATACTGCCAAAATGATTGAGACCGCTATCATTAAACAAAATTTACCTGTCTTGTTATTTGACTTGTTTACAGAATTGCAAACTGTTACAAGGGAAAGAAGATAGCCATTTTATATTACCTGTATCAGAGCACACACTAACTTACCTGGGTCTCTAATTGCAGGAAATAAAGAAATTGACCACTTGGTGGCACCCGTGTTACAAGAAGCTCCACATTTTCACGATTTGACACACTTGAATGCTCAAGGCCTTAAAAAGAGATTTGGAATAACCGGGACTAAAGCCAAAAAAAATTGTCCGTCAATGCCCTGCATGTCAGATTTTTAACAATCCTTCTCAATCTGAGCCTGGAGTTACTGCTAGGGGACTCATCCCAAATGCTCTCTGGCAAATGGATGTTACTCATTATTGTCTTTTGGAAAATGGTCCTTCATTCAGGTGTGTATTGACACTTGCTGTAAATGTATTTGGGCTACTGCTCAATCTGGTGAATCTGCTAAACACATTAGTCATGATTTACATGCCTGTTTTGCAGTTATGGGCCTGCCGTAGGCAATTTAAAGTGATAATGGTCCAGCTTATATCAGTTCTCAATTTAAAATGTTTCTGGACACATGGCATGTTGCTCACTCCACCGATCTCCCTTACAACCCCCAAGGACAGGCAATTGGAGAACGAGCCAATTTATCTGTGAAGCAGGCTCTTCAAAAACAAAAAGGGGGAGACACAGGAATACTTACGTCACAACACACACTTTCACTTAAAACTTTATTCACTCTAAATTTTTTATATTTGGCCTCAGAAGGAAATAAGATTAACCTACCCTAGGCTGAACAGCCCCTGATTGGGTGGCAGGATCCATTAACAAACATCTGGTCCCCGGGAAAGCTTATTACATGGGGTAGGGGATAAGCTTGTATCTCACCAGGTCACTGACTACAACATGTTTGGATTCCATCAAGAAGAATCAAACCATATCTATCATGAGTGAGCCCAGGAAGCATCCCTTGACTCTGGACCCCAGGAGAAGGATGATGGCTAAATTAATCATAAACTTACTGATTTAGAAAATGCTATTTTGGTTCTGGGAGATGAAGTCCAAAATTTGAGATTACAAAGTCAGCTAAAGTGTGATTGGAATGTTACTTCTTACTGTGTTACTCTGTATGAACACAACTCTAGTGAAACATCATGAGAACAAATTAAGAGGCATCTGCAAGGTCACTTGGATGAGTTGACACTGGATATAAAGAAACTGCAGACTAGAGTCCTGAGTATTCAAAAGTCCTCTCTACAAAATATACTTCATAAAGAGGTACTGGATAATATTCTGGAAGATTTAAAAATAATTATTTTAAATGGTTTAAAGGTTTTGGTGGAGGAATGATCAGATCATTAATTGCTTTTCTAGGATTCTTAATGATTGTCTATTTAGTCTATAGATGCATGAAGCTGGCAATCCAAGAAGTAATGACAAAAGAAGTTGCAAGATCTATTTTCATCCTCCTACAAAAGCAAAAAGGGGAACATGTTGGGAGACATGTTTCTATAACTTTCTTAGCCTCTCTGCTTCCATTTTCTATGCTGAAAAGTCCATCTTGTCTTGCTTTACCTCTACCCTATATTCCTGCTTGAAAAACAGTCGCAGTGCTGGTAAATAATTTAAGCTTAAGAACAAAGACCAAAAGGCATAAGTCATTTACGTGGTCAGCTGAAGGAGGACAAAATGTGTCAGTCTAGGCATGCTGGACCTGTGCAGATAGGCATGCTGTTTGCACAGCATGATACGTCCTGTTAAGATAAGAGGAAGAGGAGCCTCATGGTTCCAAGGGGTCTATGAGGAGTTGTTAGCAGGATAGGCATCAGCAAGGAGAACGGGGTGCAAACCTAGGCACACCTGGTTGCCACAGATAGGCACGCTGTCTGTGCAAGCACAAAGGTGGTTCTCTAGATGCTATGCATAAACAGCCGATGCCAGCCTTCCTCAATGCTAATGATTGTTAAATGCCTAAAGGTCAGAGTAAGAGTTAACCAGCTATGTGACTTTAAAACAACAACAACAACTATTCTGCACTTGCAGCCTCTTCCTCACTTGAAGTAATCCTAAAGAACATAATAAAAACAGTGTGGTTTCTTGAGGCAGCGCTCTTGGTCCATGAGATCTTGAGTCCCTCGGTTCCCACCTTTGATTAAATTAAATGTCTCTGTGTCTTATTTTATGTTAATCTTTTCTTCAGTGTCACAGTGCCCATTCTTCAGCCCTCACCTGCTGAGCTGGTCTCAGCAAGATGGGTTCTAAATGGTTTTTAATATAAATAGCACAGATATAACACAATCCGAGTCTTCTGGACCTTAGGTATTTTAAAATTCATTTTAAAAATTATTTGGCTGGAAATTTCATCAGTATATTCAGGTTTCAACATGCTTGTTTAATTTGTCATCAGTACTTGTTTGGATTCTTGCTTTGTTTTTGTCTTGAATCAGTCGTTACTCCATCAAACTTTCATTCCATGCCTCCATTATGTAAAACCTTCCATGATATCCTAAAGTCCAATGTCATATATAAATTTTCACATGAACATGTCCTTTTCTGTCTCAATTCTTACCATCCCCAACAAATCCCTTGCCCACTCATATAACCTAAGGTGGGCAGGGCGGAAATCAGAATGCATAGTCTTTATAACCAGAAAGCAGTTTTCTGAGCAAAGAGGATTTACTCCCTTTAAAGGCACCCCATTGTAGTTAATGCTGACATCTTCCTTTGGGTGGCTACATGAGCTTTGAGTAAATAAACCACGACCTGGTTCCAATATCTCAGAACTTGACTCCTAACTTGCCTTAGCTCATTTCAGGTAGAAACATTTTGTGCCATTGTCTGACTCAATATATATTTACAGAATCAGGGTTTAAGTGTTTTAAGGGGTAGGGAGCAAGCACAATTGAATCAGCAAATTCCCTAGTTCTCAGCACTCTTCTGCATTTCAGGCTTCATTTTGATCTGTAACATTCCTCATCTTTTACTATGTTGTGTGATTTGCCTAATATTTCATTTTACTTGTAATTATATGCTTCCTAAAGACTTTCTCTACTTATTTAATTCTATATCTTCATTACTTAGAGAAGTATCTGGCATATAATAGGCATTCAAAATACTTATTTAATCCGTGCATCAGCTAGATTTTTATACTCAATTTTGGAGATGAGAACAATGAGATCCCTAAAAGTTACTGAGCATCTCACAGCAACAAAGGCAGTAAAACTATTTAAACCCAGTCATCTCAGTTTTATGCCCAGAGCTTTTATTTCCCTACCAAGCTTATAACGGAAAGGGTATGTGTGTGGTGGCAGAAATGGTGGGGGAAATTCTCTATACCAAATCAAGCACCCTCAAAAATTTAAATTGCTTAACTAATCCTGTAGTTAAGGGTCTTTTGACAACCAGTTTCAAAAATATCAAACTATTTTCCTTTTTCCTATGAAAAAGGTGCCTGGTGTTACATCAAAATCCCTTACACACGCCCCTCCTGAATGAAACATTTCCCCTTACTGCAGTGAATCAGAGCCAACTCTAACCATCACGGGAGAAGTTTTGAGGGTTTTCAGAGGAGGTCCTTCACGGCTGAGAACAAAGTCAGGCTGCTCTGCTCCTGGGAGGTGCCGATGTTTCTGCCTGTTCTTCCAAAGTTGCTCAATTTGAGCCTCGACGCTGCCACCTTCTCAGATCTAGACGTTTCTCTCCAGGTCCAGATAAAGGCCCCTAATTCTGGGAACTTCGTTCTGCTCCAGTACCGCGCCCACCCCATGGCGCAATGGGTGGGAGGTATTTCAGGTCTTGGTGACCGCGGGATCAGTCCGAGGCCCGGCGGCCAGAGAGTGCAAGTTCCCAGGTCTTGCGACATCGGATCTGTTCCAAAGGTCTCCAGGAGCGGAGAATCCGCAGGCAGCTCTCACAGGCGCCCTGCTTTGTGATGCTCCGCGGTCAGTTCCAAATCTGGCTGGGAGCAGCTTGGTGTTTGCCTCCCGCCTTTCTTGCGTAGGAAGGACGCCTCACTCCCGGACTTCGATCTGTCCTTCCTTCAACCGTCAGTCTGAGAGCGCATCCCCCAGACACACATACCCCCCGCAACCCCCAAGCAAAAGAGAGAAATAGGAAGAATGTGGAGTTTGGTGGGGTTTTTTTTAATGTTAGTTTGTGGTGGTTTGGGTTCTTTGTGTTGCCACTCCTCCCTCTCCCGCCCCCCTCCCGGGAGGAATTTGAGGAAATCATTTTGTTTCGTTTTTATTTAGTTTCTGAAGAGGGAGTCCATTGTTAACCGGTGGCCGGTTAGCTCAGTTGGTTAGAGCGTGGTGCTAATAACGCCAAGGTCGCGGGTTCGATCCCCGTACGGGCCACATCGAGTTGTTTTTTTTCTGATGTTTATTAATACATAGATGCAGGCTCTTCCAGTCTCAGGCCCACTGAGAGACTAACCTCTTGCTGGGAACTTAAAAAAAAAAAAAAAAAAAACTTTGATTTTCTTCAAGGTTTAAGTACTGTTTTGACAACCATCTACAGGGCAAAGGGATAACAGATGAGTGGTCCACCTGGGGAAATATAGAGGCTTTGGGCATATTCTCCCCGCACACACTGGGTAACTGGTACTTTCAAAGAAACTGACCTCATTGGATTATTTTGGTCCAAAAACAGATTGTGGAGCCACCCACCCTTTCTACACTTCCACACTTGGGAAGAACAACACAGCAGGGGTTGTACTGATCGTTGCACAACTATAAATGTAACCAAATTCGTTGAGTAAAAAAAAAAAAATTTTTTTTCAACACAGCAGGAAAGAAACAACTTTATCAACTGTTTTTTGTTTTTTGTTTTGTTTTGTTTTGTTTTTTGTTGTGCCGGCTGCATGCATCTGTCTATAAGAGGGAAAGAGCTCCCAATGGCCAAAGCTGGAACATTTTGAACAACACATAGTATGATTTGGGATTATAATCCAAAGTATACAATATATATTCATGAGTCTGTACTGATTGAATAAATAACTGAATAGAAGAGAAGGGATAAATTTTCCTTACTGAAGCATTCCAACTGAGTAAACATTCCCCCCATCACCACCAGGAGATGGAGCTCAATCCCCTCCCTTCTTAAATATGGGCCATACATAGTGAGGGGCTTCTAAATAGTAGAGTAGGTAGTAGGTAAAAATAAGAACTTCACAAGGGAGAAAAAAATGCCAAACACTACCTTAAAAAATGATCAAGATTAGCATCACTAATGATAAGCTATACTCATATCATGTAACATTTGATCTGATGTGATGAGACAAGTACTTCACCTCTGTGGTCTTTCCCTCCAAAATCTATGACACCAAACCAATCATGTAAAAAATGTCAGACAAACCCATAATGGAAGATAGCCAAATACTCTACAAAAATATTTCATCAACACTGAAAAATTGGTGGGTTTCTCTCACAAAGTTTTAAGGGATATCCAAAATGTTTTCTTTCCTCTCTTGGCCCTAAAACATTTTCATTTGGGTCAATAAACATCTTAACCACATTTCTTTGTTACATCCTGCTCAGCAAACCTCAGTTTACCTATCATATGTGGTTCTATTCTAGAGTTTAAGGTTAGTAGATGTAAACTATTAAATTTAGAATGGATAAACAATAAGGTCCTACGGTATAGCACAGGAAATAATATCCAATCTCCTGGGATAGACCGTTATTAAAAATAATATTTTGAGATTGTATATATAGATATGATTGAGTCTGCTGTTCAGAAGAAATTGGCACAACATTGTAAATCAACTATACTTTAATTTGTAAAAAGGAAAAAGATAAAATCCAAGTTTTTCAGAAAGAAGGGTAGCCAGTTCAATGTTCTTTGATGAGCTGTTCACAAAGATCAGACATCTTCCAAACAATATTAATCACTCCTTCCTTTTTGTTCTTGAGGAATTCATAGGTTACAAAACGCTGGTTTGTTTGTTTTTTGGTGTGTGGAGGTGTGTCGGGGGGGTGCGCCCGCGGGTGCGCAATGCCCAAAGATTTAGGCATTTCTGATGTGCCTAACTTCAGGTGGTCCCTAATTTACCTTAGTCGTTCCCATTAATACACATAAGAAAGTTTTTGTGGTTTTGTTTGTTTGTTTGTTTGTTTGTTTGTTTGTTTTTGGCCTTAGCACAGCATATAAACTGCCCTGCACCTTTCAGGCGAGAGAAAGTAAAAACTAGATGAAAATCCTGAATAGTCTCAAGGCTCTTCCCTTGATCAAAAATTCTTGAGAACTGCATTGGTCAAACAGGAAAATGAAATCTCCTCCAAAAAATATGTGCATCACCATCCACTCGGGCTTGGCTCTGTGGCTTAGTTGGTGAAAGCGCCTGTCTAGTAAACAGGAGATCCTGGGTTCGAATCCCAGCAGGGCCTAAAGGGGTGGTGTTTTAAATACAGCTTTCATAAATTGAAATTTACATTTCTTGAAGTCCCACCAGTAAAAGGGGACACCATTCATGAGTAGCTTACTTTAAAAAAAAAAAAAAAAAAAAAAAAAACGATAATAACAACAACTCTCCCAATAGCCGGTAAAAGGAACACCAAAATCATCTGTGCTTAAAACTCAGAACACTTGCCATAACATTATGAAATGAACATTATATGTGCTTAAGACAATTACTTCTTGGTCTTTCCATTGCCTTTTCAGATCAGGTCTCAGACAATTGCCAGGCAGATTTTGTGTGATCTCTTCAATTATTTTGTCACATGGAACTTTTACAAGTAGGATATCTGTTTTTCTTAAATGGCTCATTAAGTAAATCTCTCCCCTCCCGTTGCCCCCAATTTTGAACTACATAGCTTTTGGGCACACTGAGTAGTGCCTTAGGGCCATGCGTCGTAAAAGTTTGTAAGCATATAAATGCCCCGGTGACCCATTACAATGAGGATTTTCTAATTACTACCTAGGCAATGGGGACGAAAGTCAGCATTTTTATAAGCTCCCAGACAACTGACATTTACACAACTGTTACACGAATCATCATTTGTGAGGCACGGCTAGTAACATAGTGATTTAATTCCAATGGGTCTGCTTTTGAGTGCTGTACTTTTGTATATTTACATCTCTTTTCTACATTCATTAATATGCAGTTGTTTTTACTCATTTGCCTTGAGTCAAATCAAATCCAAAAGAAATAGAAGAACAAGAAAAAAATTCTAAAACAAATTAAAGTAGTATAGGAGCTCCCTCTATGGTGCACTGGGTTAAGAATCCTACTGCAGTGGCTCAGATCACTGCAGAGGTGCCTGATGGATTCCCTGGCCCCAGATGCAGTGGGGTAAGTGATCCAGTGCTGCCACAGCTATGCTGTGGGACACAGCTATGGTTCAGATTCAATCTATGGCCCAGGAAGTTCCATGTGCCACGGCGGCTACCGAAAAACAAAAAAAAAAAAATGGAGTAGTGTAAATCTAGTTTTGCTATGAGACTTTCCTCCTTTTTATGTCATCAATGGAACTCCAAACTATACCAGAAATTTTGGAAGGGGGAGAAAAATGATTACGTCTAAAAGGAATAAGAGAAAATTAATGACAAGCACACCAAGTCCTATTTTTAAAAAACTGCAGACAAAATAAATTTTCATAGTATTACTTGTATATGAACTATACTTCATTTTTTTAAAAAAACAGTACTTTTTGATCAGAAACATCCTCATGCATTTACTAGTCACGTGCTCTAAAAAAAAACCCCAATCAACCTGGAAAAATACATTAAATCCTGAGACTTGAAATTTAGTAGTTTATCTGCTGCTTGTCTTTTCACACGCTAGGAAATATTTTTAAAGTATTTGCCATTCTCCTCACATGCCCTCCTCCCCTACCTTCGGTAATGAGCCCAGCATTTCTCATGAGGGCTTCCTTCCAAACAGTTGCTTGTGTCTCCCCACAACAGTCTAACAGGCTAGTGGCCCCTGTCGTGAGCATTTGGGATGGCTGCAGTGTGTCAGAAGAACTATGTTGTGGATCAATGGGGGTGGAACGCTGACTGCCATTGGCAGCCAAAGGGATCGACAGGGATATGAACCACTGCCAGGAGGGGTGGGTATTTCATGACAACGTTGGTCTCTACAAACTGATTCCCAAATGAAACCTGTAAACTCAGAGATAGGTCTTCCCGAAAGGGTCTCCGCTCTAATGGAAATCCCATTTCTCTACCCACTGAAGTGAGTGGATGCTCACTGCTCCTGATTTCCATGACATTTCACATGGCCCATAACCTACCACCACCAAGAAAGAAACTGCCTCTCCTGTGAACTCTCCCCGCCTTGACTTTTGGTTTTTTGACCAGCTCATAGACCTGACTAGTGCCTTCCTGGGGGCTCGAGCCTAATGAATCACCTTGTCTATGCAGACTGACTTCTGTTCACTTTAATCCTCCTCCCACTGCACATTTCACAGGCATCGGGGTACCAGTCAGCGGGATCAAGGATGGGAAAGATTGAAACCCAGAGCGGCAATGCTGGAATGTCGAGGGGGAAAAAGTTGGGCGGGTTCCCATCAAGTTTTAAACTGGAGATCTTTCCTATGGGAGGCAGAGGTGGAAACCTCCACATTACATGGGACAGACTTCTGCTGCAGACCCTGGGCAGCCTTAAGAGCTTATTCCCTGTCATCATACCCTCTTCTCCCTGCTCACGGTGCGGGGTGGTGCCGAGTCTGCTGCTACAATTCCACACTGAAATTGGTTCCAGGCAAAGTACCATACCACGGGAGCCATGCCCAAGCCACAACGATGACAGCATTTGGCTGCCGAAGCCCAATCTTGAATGCATGAAGAAGAGCTTCACATATCTGGGCACTTATTAGAACTGGCAGTACGGTTATGATTCCACCACCAAAACACTACCCTCTCAAAGAGATGCTGGGTTGTTCTTTCTTCTTTCATCTCTGCATCTCCCGTAATTGTCTCTGTAGCATCATGTTGGGACTAACTCGTCACCTCCAAGTCTACCAGTCTTGCCCAGGCCCCTCCCCCCTTTAATCTCCTGTTTCCATCTCCAGTTGTAGGGCACATGGGCACTTAGCACTCAGCACAGCCCAAAATGGATTCCTTCTCTCGCCTGTTAAGTGGACACTCTTTTCCAAGGTTCTGTCTCAGCGAGGAAACAGGGCTTAAACTTGACTCCAGCCACCGCCTCCACTAGCCGATCAAAGTCAATTGCTGATTCTTTTCCCTCTCCTCCCTGTGGGATTTCCCTCTCCCATCTCCCTGATGTGAGAGCTCCGCCTTCGCCTTGAGCCACCACACTCTTTCCTTCATCAAAGCCCCTTCCTCATTCCTGTGTCTCCATTCTTGGCCCCTTGAATTCCTTACCTGCCTAGCAAGCACACAGAGGGGTCTTCAGCTTGAAAAGGAAAGGGTCATTTCTCTTCTTCACACTTTCCCCACTCTCCACATCCCACCCCATCAAAGCGTTAAGTGGACGCCCCAACCCCACCAGAGCCCATTCTTCCTGCTCTGACTCATATTTTGCCACTTTGTCTTACTTCTCCCTGGGCCATGCCTCGTTAGCTGAGCTCCTTTGGAATCTCCCCCCAAAAAACCTTGCTTTCTCTTGCTGTGCTCCTCTCCCGAATGCCAGATTCCCCTCTGCCTCAACCAATTCACTTCTTTCCAACTAGTAAGACTCAGATCAGCGGTCACTTCTTCAGGAAGAGTCTCCTTGACACTAAGAGTTGGGAAAGTACCCCTTTTCTATGCTTCTGGGAAGAGGCATAAGCGCTTATCTCTGTGGTTTCCATGTGGCAAGTTCACCAGTTACTCACTGATTTCCTGCCATCCTCTTATAATCATCAGTGCATGTGCCCTTTGCTATCCCAGGCCTGTACACTTTTTCAGGACACCTGGTAGCTCCAGGGTCTAGGTCAGGATTGGAGGATTGGGTACATTGTGGGCTGTTCATTACTTTCTTTTAAGGACATTCTAATCAAGTATTAAAAAACAAGAAGCCATCGTTTATGCTGCCAACTGGAGGTCAGGGGAAAGGCGGGGGGGAGACTCCAATGTTGCTGCTTGGGAAAGTGTCATCACTCTTTTGTCCCCTGGAACACTATGACTGACCCAAGTTTTAGTGGCTGAGCGCAAGAGTTTTCAAATTTGCTTTTGTCAAAAAGATGCTGATGCAGAGCTGTCCTGTGCTGAATTCCTCGGAGGAGGCGACGCCGGGAAGGGAAGCCTGAAACAATGGAGATCAGATTACAAAGGAATAATAATAATAATAATAATAATAATAATAATAATAATAATAATAATAAGGCCTAGGCAAGTAGGTGGTCTGTGGAACAGATTGAGCTCATTCAAAGCACAGGCACTGCAAGACAGGACGAATGACACTGGATAAAAGATTGGCTGGTGACTCCTAGATTCTCTCAGTCAGCATAAAGTCCAGGCACGTGAATTCCCAAACACTACTCCTCCGCTTGTCACCCCCGTCCTTAGAGTCGACTGGGCAGAGCCCATGCCCACCCCTGCTCAGTTGTCACCTCCAGACAAGCATTGCCACAAGTCTGGTGGTCCGGAGGGCACCCGTGGGGTGGGTCCTGGCTCCTATCTATGGTGAGGAAGAGACATCGAAATCAAAGTCACAGGATAACCGTACCAGGTAGCTTCTTGTCATCAAACGCCCTAGGAGTGTGCTCTTACCCTGTCTGCTGTTGGGAAGGACTTTGGACACTGCCTTTAAGTCATGCTGCATTATGAATCATAGACTTTCTGTAGTCTTCTTTGAACCAAATTGTGACGGGGGGGGGGGGGGGAGTGAGTGCGGGGAGCGGGGAAAGCAAAGTACCGAGATTGAAAATAGACGAAGGGAGAGATAGTAAATGCTGCACTTGGGGACGCGAAGGAAATGAGCACGCCCTTTCATGGGCGATGTGAAACGGCGGCGACCTCCGGGCCGTTTCCGTGGTGTAGTGGTCAGCACATTCGCCTTACACGCGAAAGGTCCCCGGTTCGAAACCGGGCGGAAACACCGCCCCCTGCAGGCTTTTGCCACCCTGTCCGCTGTACCAGGTGCTTGCTCCCGGGGATCCCCAGCCTTCCACGTCCGCACACCAGCCGTGCTCAGACCTCCTTCTTACTCAAGTCCCTAATGAATTTGAAGACTCCTCGATTCCTCTGCATCCAGCACCTTTGACCAAGTTTGTATCATGCGTATGTCCTTCCAGTCTGGCTAGGGCTTCTCTTCCCGGGCCTTCGAGGTGTTCGGTTTGGCTCTATCAACCTTTCTTCTCTGCCGGGCCCTTGCTACGTGATGCCTAACATGCAGCTGCTCATCTCAAAGGCATGGAGTATTTTCCAAAATTTCCTTCAACAGGCTTGATTGTTGTCACGTCCACGGGTCGTCTATAGGCAAAAGATTTGAACAGGCACTTCATGAAAAGTAACCAAAGAAGCGGTACGCAGCTGAGGAATGCCCACTGCAGTGTCAAGGAAGAAATGAGGGAAGGGAGGGAGGCATTCAGTCGAACAAGTAGACTAAAGTCAAACAAATCCAGAAACCAAGGGTGGTGCTAGCACAAGTCTTCCATGTCCGACATTTTTTTCTTGCCAGAAATACTTTCGGAAACCGTCAGTAGGAAATGCGTATGCGGAGAAGGTGGAAAGGAATGGCGCAGAGGATGGAGGAAACGCATTGGAAAAGTATCCCGTCTCCCCGACTGCACGGGATCTTTGCTTAACTTGCCTGTCCTTTCCTTTTTTCTCCTCCTTCCCCGGGGCCCGCCGTCCTCACCCCGCCAGCACCCTCACGGACTAGGCCCGCGGTCCGCGCCGGTCGATGCCTCTCTCTCTGCTCAGGTGTTTCCACGCACGCCGTCGAGGCCACGTCTCCCCTTTTCTGGAAGCGCAGGCGGCGTGCCCGGGTCTGCAGCCCCAGACGCATCACCCCCGGGCCCTGCCGCTTCCACGAGTTGTCCTTTGGGCCCAGAGACCTCCTGCTTCACGGGGCTCAAAAGCCAGTGGCGTTTGGGCCCAGAACGGTCCTGGCCGCATTGGAATGGGGTCGGAGTGGGCTTCCCTGCGTGCGTGTTTAGAGGCAAGTCTGTGGGACACGCATACACGGACTCGGGCGCTGGGGACCTCGCAAGCAGGGTATCTGGTCCCGCAGCGTCTCCCCTGGGGTCTTTCCAGCGTTCGGCTCCGCTCGAGGTGCGCGCCCAGCAGGAGGAGACGGTCCGCGTCGCGACCAAGGAGCCCGACTGTTCGCGGAGTCGGGACCTTGACTGTTCCGAGTCAGGCCCACGCGGCGCGCGCTTTGCATTTGCTGGGCTCTGGGAGGAATGTCTCACCAGGGAGAAAGGAGAGGGGCCCACGTGTTTCAACAGGATACTGAGTTGGTGATGTGTGCGTGTTCGCGGTACAGATTTTTGGTTATTTAAAAAAACACACACACACAAACCCCACGACATTCGGCACATGCTACTTCTCCTTGACTGTTAAGGAAGACGTGTTCACCTAAGAAGATATGGGAAAGTCATTCTGGGTTAACTGTGAATTAACTAAGCCTTTTTGCTAGCTAGGGCTGCCTGCTCTGTGACCTATTAAACTTGTCTTGGACGTCTGCTTTAACCATTAACCTTTAAAGCCGAGGGCGCGTTACCCGAAGAAAGGCGGTTCGTTTTAAAGAAAACGCGTACATGCCTCCCTTCCTGGGACCTGGGGGCTAGTAGTACTTGCCAGGTGCCTGGGCCAGACGGACTCGCCCTGTGCCTGCTGCTCCGTCTTTTGGGGAACCTTAAAGGAAGGTGCCCCGTCGGGTTTGGCGCTCTTTGTTCTGACAAGACACCAGCCTGTGCTGAAATCCACGCTTCTCTGAAGCAGTTGCTCGGGGCTCTCTGAGAGGCTGTGTCCCGGGATATAAAAGGCGTTTCTCTTCCTAGAATACGTAGATCGTTCGTTGATTCTTTCCGTCAACAACCGGGTACAAGGCGGGAACATGGGGGAAAGCACGTCCCGGGCAATTTTACTGCCACATCTGAGCTATCAGTGCATCTGCATTTACAGAGCTCGGTACGGTCGGGCGGCAGCGGCGGCGGTCGCTAGTCGGAATTCCACTCGGGGAAGCCGCATTTGCCGGGCTCTTGGCCCTGGTGGGCTGAGGGGTGTGGTGGGATCCAAACGCCTGAGCGGCTCTTTGTTGGTTTGTTTTCCCCTCAACCTGTTTTGGGGGAACTTCAGCGGTTTCTTGGGTTTGGGTTTGGGGGTTTTTGATGTAGATCGTGTCAGACCCCAGATGTCAAATTCCGTGAACTTTACCGGGACGAAGGGATAAAAAGGCAGAAGACGGTGTTGCTAAAAGAGCCAACCGTCACCTAAAATGTGTTATAGCTGTGTTATCGCGTGACCCTGAAGACTATGGCCTGAAATCCTCTCCAAGGCCACTCCTACGTCTTCAGCCTCATTTCATACCTCACCGCCCCTTTCCCTCCAACCACAGTGCTCTCCCTATTTGTGACCAGTCCCTCTTGTTTACCACGGATGTGTGCCCGTGTTCTATGTTCCACCTCAAAGACTTTTCCGTCCCTGGTTGACATTTCCTCATCCATGAACTTGACCCCCATCCTTACTCCTTCAAGTAAAACTTCCTCAAACTCTCTCAATGAACCTTCCCATTTCTCCTAGCGCTGCTCACCTCTCTTTTATTGCCCAGGCCATTTGGCAAAAGACGGCCGAGCGGGGATGAGGACACCCTGCTCTCTGGATTCCCGGTCCGCTCCATTAGAGAACATCACTACACCGTGTCTCGCTTCTTCCTCTCTTTCAACCCAGAGATCCTCCTCTCAAGGCAGTTTTACATTGTGAGGCGGTGGGGGTGTGGGGGAGTGTGTGTGTGTGTGTGTGGGGGGGTGTCGCCTTTGCCTGATTTGAAAACTGCGATAAACCAATAACCACGTCGTCTAAAGAGAGCATATCTGTCTGTTTGGAGTCTCGGTGGTATTAAATCAGTCCCTCAGTCCCAACAGTCTGTGGGCAGTATGATTTCTGAAGTGGGGGTGCCGCTATGGAACTGTTGCCTCTTTCGGCCTTTACCGTGTACTTTTGCCTGCTTTTATCCGACGCCCGATTCGTCACGGCATTTGGTCAGGATTGTCCCTCTTAGTGAGTAGTGGTCTTTCAACAGGAAGAGAAAAAGGTGTGTGATTCGTACAACCAAATGCATTTCCAAAGACACGAGCTTTCTCTCATGACAGACGCTTCGTTGACAAGAAGACAGGGCCGTCATTAACCGCCCTTGCACACATAATCAGTAGCCATGGGAGTGTGTAAGACTATAGGACGAAGGGGGAAGCACGGCAGGCTAACAGAGGGCAAAACTGTGCCAAGGGCACGCCCAGGTGAAAAATTGCTTTAAAGGAATAGCATTCTTTCTGCCATGTACGGGAAGTTCTAAGAGTCGAGGTCGCTTGTTATCTTCAGTGGGGAGGTGGAACACAGAGTTGTAGTGAGGAACCTTTGCACAAGCGACATGAAATCTGTGGGAGTCCGCAGGTGGGTGGTTCTCGCTCTCCTCGTAGCGCAACGAACGCCGTCTGCAGCCTATCTTTGACAAAGAGGGACCTTGGGGGTGGCCCGAGCAGGCGGGCCAGTGGCGCAATGGATAACGCGTCTGACTACGGATCAGAAGATTCTAGGTTCGACTCCTGGCTGGCTCGTGTCTCTTTTGACACACCCGCCTTCCGGCATCCACCCAAACCAATTCTTCCGATGTCGCTCTCGCTTTGCTGCTTGCCACCCCTCCCTGCCATCCTGCCTCTTGCCGAACACCCAAGGACCCTCCAAAGGCCAGCAAACGGACAGCCGCAAGCTGACAGGAGCTCTCGGTTTCCACCTCGTTCCGCGAATCTGGGGAAAGGATCACACAGAGAGACCTACACACAGTTTCAAATCCAAAAGGCTTTTGAGAGAAGACGCGCAGAGGAGGAGGAGGAAGACGACGACGAAGGAAAAAGAAAAACCACGTGGGTCTCCGAGCGCCTTCGCCAATGTTATTCTCACTGGGTTACCCCACCCACCCATTTCCTGTTCAAAAGAGAGGAGGCTTTGACCGAGGACCTGTTAAATCCAGAAAGGCCGGGGTTACGGGAGCGGCTGTCGGAGCTGGTCCTGACGCCCACTCTCTACATTCAAGCCCGGCGGAGCTCGCCTGCCAGAGCCGCGACCGCCAGGAGAGAGCCGGTTCGACGCTCTCAAAATTTAGGGGAGAACCAACGTGTTGCTCTTCTTCCTTCCTAAGTAAGCCGTCGTGGGCTCCGAGGCTCAATCAACTAACTACACGGGAACACATGCCACCCACCCACCTTGGATGGTGGGTGAGGCGTAAAAGTCAGGCTGGCCCGTACGGGGATCGAACCCGCGACCTTGGCGTTATTAGCACCACGCTCTAACCAACTGAGCTAACCGGCCGCCGCCTGAGGCTGCGCTTTCGCTTAAATCTTTTAAAAATTCCTTCCCAGAATTTAGTCAAGGAACGTTCAACCAAACCAAACCACCTTACCTTTCGGAGACCCCATGAGTACCTGGCTGCTCCATGCGCAACGCAGCAAAGGTCTGGTGGGCCATCGGCACAGAAAACCAGCCAAACTCAGTCCGCAGGTGTTTGAACCAAACGAAGGCTTTTATTGCGGGGCGCCGAGCACGCGAGTGGAAGACAAGCCTCGCGTCCACGCCAACTTGGTCTTTGCGCTCGGGGTGTTCTTCAAGGGGAAGACCAAAGAAGCTGGCATTAACCACCGACGCGTGGCATTTCTCAGTCACCGTTTCGGGAGGCAAGATGTGTCCGGTTTAGGAGCCTCTGGCCGGGTGGCCCGTGGCTCGGGGATCTGTTCCCTCAGCTTGCCCCCCTGCTGACCCAAACCGACGGAGTACCTTAACGAGGCTGTCTGTCACAGCAATTACAGGACATTGACGCTGTTATCAAGAGCAGCAACTGTAGTCGGACTCTGGTCGGTGAGTGTCCCGTTGGCGCAGACTCGAGGTCCGAGAGGAACAAGAGAGGACTGCCTGCCAGACCAGTGGGCGTTCCTCCTCTCCGTCCTTCGGTTTTTCCCGGTCAAGCACCGCCGGACACAGACCGAGCAGCGTCCGGAGGTCAAGTGCCCCGAATCCCGCTTCCTCTCCTGCGATCATTTTCCGACACCAAGAGATGGCGACCACACGCAGAACTTCCCTAAGCTCAGGTAAACCCGAACAGAACAGAAACCGAGCAATGTTCAGAAACCCACCGAAGCCGAAGGCTGCCTAAAATGTCCTGCCTTGGGACAGGAACATCTTGCCTTCGGCATTCGTGCTCGCCTGGTGCGACTCCCTGACGTCGGTATTACTCATTTCAATTAGAAAAGCGCAGTATCATTTCGCGAAAATAAAAAAAAAGGAAAAGGAAAAGAGAAAAGAGGAATTCAGTGTTGCTCGCCCTGGGCTTCCCAGAGAAGTCTCTTCTCGCTTTTGGTCCCCAGTGGAGGCGGTGGGGGTGGGGGTGGGGGGCTGGGGACGGGGACGGGGGTGTTCGGGAAGGGAGGGGGAGGCAAATAACAAGGACGCAGCGGAGCAGGGTTTCCGTAGTGTAGTGGTTATCACGTTCGCCTCACACGCGAAAGGTCCCCGGTTCGAAACCGGGCGGGAACAGCGCCTGTCTTTTGCACTTTTCCCGGAACGCTGGAGGAACCTGCAGAGGACACAGGTACATCGAGGAGAGAGGTGTCCCCGGAGAGCGACCTCGGGGGGACCTCTGCGACGAGGGGGACTATCTCCTTCAGGCGCCCTATTCCGCTCCTCAGGAGGGGACCCCGGGCTCACCCCCAAGGGCCGGGGCCGATTGCCAGCCATTTGCTCTTGCAAATGAGCCCATACCTGCATGGATTCCAGGGCCTTAGCCGCAGCTTCCTCCAAAAGCTTCCGCTTCCTCTGTCAAACCTAGGAGGACGACTTTCAAACCAGTGCTCTTTCTTTCCTCCGTTCCTTTTGGTTTTCCCTTCAGAGAAAGCGTCTCATTCTTTTGATTGAGGATGCAAGGCGACAGCAACAAAGTCTCCCTAGAGAAACAACAGTACCAAGATGCAAGGCAACAGCAACAAAGCCTCCCTAGAGGAACAACAGTACCAAGTCCCTCCAACCAACGCAGCGAACGCGCGCGTAGCAGTAACGATCACTTGCAAGTTGACACTTCAGAAAAGGTTGGGGGGGGCGGAGGGAGGGCGGAGGAGGGCAACAAAGAAACAAGGAAACAAGCCCAACCCCCCCCCCCCCGAAACAGAAAACCCAGGAAGTCCGCAGCTGTCGAGGGCCGGTTAGCTCAGTTGGTAGAGCGTGGTGGCTATAACGCCAAGGTCGCGGTTCGATCCCCGTACGGGCCACTCTCTTTAGCCGCCTCCCGGAGGAGGGCGCCCGGCGCCCTGGTCCTCCAGGAAACTCGCTCCTGGACCTACGGAGACCAGGGAATTAGCTAGCGGACAGGGCGCCCAGTCGTCCCGAATCCGGTACCCTCGTATTCCTCGCCGGCCCTCAGATCCCAACTCCGTCCTCGGCTGCCAGTTAAGTTCATGCGTTTGGTCCGGGCCCGTGGTCCGTGTCCATCCATCTCCCGCCCCCGAATGGGCGGAGGACAGAGTCATGCCAGGGAACCGAGGGCGACGAGAGTGGGCGCCGGTGCCGAACAGAGAAAAAGAAAGAAAGAAAAGAAAGAAAGAAAGAAAGAAAGAAAGAAAGAAAGAAAGAAAGAAAGAAAGAAAGAAAGAAAGAAAGAAAGAAAGGCGGGGGTGGAGGGAGATGTGGGGAAGGTTATTTGGCACCACTGGTTTAAAGCTTATTGGATTTTCAACGGTCTTCCCAAAGCAGTCGCGCGATCAACGTCCTTTCTCAAAGCCTCAACAGATACTAAGAGGAGCTCTTAAGCGGTTGTCCTTTTCCCACGTTTCTGAAGACTCTTAACCCGCAGCCGAGGTTGCCCTGCGAGGAAACACCACGGTAGCTCGATTGGTTCGGGATACCTTTCTGGCCCTCCGCAGGCGCAGCGCGTTTGGTCACTTTGAACAAGAACCACAAAACGCAAGCTTTTGTTTTCTTTTTCTTTTCCTTTTTTAAGGACGGGAGTCAGACCTGGATCTTGCGATCAGGAGATAGCACCGTGGCTTCTGCCTTGCAAGGACAATTCAGGATCGTTGTCACTCACTGCTCTGATCCCTGCGGGGCGTCTTTCTTTCCCCAGGCTTGGCAGCTTCCCTACCTGCACGCGCTGAGCAGTATTAAGCTCAACGCAGCCTTCTTTCTGGCGTGGTCTCTTATCACGGCCCCGTCCCTTCTGATACTCTGCCCTGCCAGCTCCAGCAGTTTTGGTCTCCTGGACGCTCCTCCACCCAGGGAGTTCACCAGCCTCCGGCCTGGGTTCCTGTTCTCCTTGCACCAGGGCCTGGAAACTCGCTCCAGGAGGTGAGAACGACGGTACCACCCTCGTGCTTCTCACCTCAAGTCCCAGCAGGGTGGCTTCATTCATTTTTTTTTTTTTTTTTTCCTGTCAGGGACTCCACCATCCTTCTTTGTCTGATGTTTGGTGTCTTGAAAAGTGTCCTTTCCTCTGTTCTGTCAGCTTTTGGCTCTGTCAGGCGGGAGGGCGTATCAGATCCTTGGGATGTCCTCTTGGTTGGAAACAGGCCTTTTCCCCTCTTCGGAGGATGACGAGGGGGAAGCTGAGGCCTCTTGGGTTTGTGCTGTGAGTTGCAAGCTCCGGGTGCGGTTGGTTAGCACAGTGGCCTGTCCTAGGGCAGTTGGCACTGCCTTTCTGGGAAACTCGGGGGCCTCGTGTTGCTTGTGGCGAGCAGTGTGAGCGCATAGTGGACTGGGGCTCCAGGCTCCACCCGGGTCCGTCTGTCTGGAGGGTTCTGGCTGCAAGCCTCAGTGCTGGTCAGATGGTCTTTTCTGGGGTGTGTGTGTGTGTGTGTGTGTGGTTGTGTGCGCGCGCGCGTGTGCGTGTGTGTACGTGTGCGTGCGCTGGTTGGGGGAGAGGAGGGCACTTGTGGGAGAGAGGGGCCTGAGTCCAGGAGCCTGAGGGGCCAAATGCAACCAAAATGGGCATTTAGATGTGTCCCGCCGGCAGGCTGAAGGTGGGAATTTTCTGATGAGGGGGTGGGAGCCTCGGATCCAGGTGGGATCCTAGCCCTTCTCTACCGCCCCCCTGCCGTCGCCTGTGGGGCCTCGGAACACCTACCTGCTCTCGCCATCCGTGTCTCCGTCGGGGGAATTCCGGTCGTCCTCCTTGGTGGCCTGGTGATCACCGCCGCTTGGCGCAACCTCAGAGGCTGAGACCGGAGGAGTCAATGGGACCTGCCCAGCTCCCAGGTCCCCCGAAGCAACCCGGCTCGGTGCTTCCCTCCCTTGCTGCCTCTAGTCCTTCCCCGTTCTCTCTCTCCTCTCCCCACCCGGCCCCGCCTCTCCTTTCCTTTGGCTTGTCAGGCCTCTGTGGTGCCCTTTCTCCAACCCTTTCTTCAAGGACACTTTAAGGCACCTTAAAATACAAAGATCTTAAGTGTAGACTGAGCTCCATAAACTTGACGTGTACGTATGGTCCTCCCGGGTCACCGCTGCCCGGATCGAGATTGAGAACACGCCCACTGGTCCAGAAAATGGCCTTATGTCCCCCTTACCAGTCAATATTGCACCCTGCCTGCAAGCGGATCGCTTTCTCATTTCTAGCACCAGGTAACTTTGCTCTTTGAACGTCATAGAGGTGGGTGGAATTCTAGAGTACATCCTATTGGGAGGCATTTTTTTTTTTGCCCAACGTGACCCTTTTGAGATTTGTTTGAGTCCTTACATGCACAGGAGTTCACAGACGTTTGTGCTTTTTATTGCTAGGAAGTTTATTCCTCCTACTTCAGAAACATATCAGAAGGTATCCGTACCCCGAGTGGGACATAAGTCACGATATTCCTCATAGGAAAAAGGCCGCGCGAGGCAAGCGTCCGCCAGCAGAGTGGCGCAGCGGGAGCGTGCTGGGCCCATAACCCAGAGGTCGATGGATCGAAACCATCCTCTGCTAAGGCCGGTTCCTTTTGCGACACCCGCCCTCTCTCTCCCACAGCGCAGAAGCACAGGATGCCGCACACAAAATCTCCAATGTCACCACCACCACCACCCCCCCGGCCACCGGCTCTCGGGAAGCCAGGAAGCGTGAGCCGGTAGGGGAGGAGGGGGGCGGGGAGGAGGCGGCGGCAGAGAGGGAGCTGGCGCAAAATTCCCCCTCCTCACTCATTTCAAAACAGAGGCAAATCTCTGGCCCCTCTTACAAGAAGTGACAACTCTACCGTGAATTTCCAATGGATCAGCCGTATTCCCTGCAGCGAATATAACACGCCCTTGTCTCCAATTAGGATTTTCTATTGTCTTTACACTCCAAACAAAAACACTCTAAATTGCGTTTTCCCTTGGGTGCGAGTCTCTAGTCTTTGTGTGCCACCTCTTTTTTCACTCCTACGCACAATTCATCAAATTTCGATCTAGCAAGTTAATAAGAATGCTCGGTGATCCTTCTTAAAGACGTACGTGTTTACAGTTACCGTGAGGACACCATGCCATGCGTTTATAGGAAAAAACCGAGGCAAAGAAGCTAAATGCCGAAATGGCAGGAGAATGAAGGAATGAGTTAAAATTTTAAAAGTGTTGTGCATCCAGATCCCACAGTCTTTTTCAAAGGGGGAAAACACACGCAGGGAAGTCTTAGGAAAAAAACATTTTCTGGAAATGTTTTTAGTTAAATTACCCCTTAGTGATTCCTTACATTATGACAAGAAAATATAAATTCCTGCAAACAACAAGCACTCTGGAATAAGGAGAATTTTAAAGAAATAAAATCAATGAAAAAGTAGATGATGATGGGTGGGTGGGAGGGGGCATGGGGAGGGGGACCATGTTCTATTCTTTTACTTTGTTGCTTTGATGGTATTCGTTGGAGGTCCCCTAAACCAACGTTCTCCGACTTGTTTTGACCACTTATTTTCCATAAATTGTTCAGAGAAGAGCCTATCCAGCGTCTGACCAAAGCCTTAGCTCCAATGACTCTGCAGTTTGGGCCACCAGTGATAGGAGAGTGGTTGCAACTTGGATTTACCTTTCCTAAGCGTGTAGAGAGCAATTACACTCACCGAGAAGCAGGAACGCCCGAGTGTTGTAAAAGGAAATGAAACTACCTGACCAAAGCGAAGGGAAGTTGGAAGAAAGTGAGGCAGGAAAGTTGTACAATTATTTTGTCAAAAGTTCTCTGTCAATTTAGAGAAAATACAAATTTCAGGCATCACCCTTGGGATTCTCGACGAGGATGGGATTCGAACCCACGCGTGCAGAGCACAATGGATTAGCAGTCCATCGCCTTAACCACTCGGCCACCTCGTCACGCCTGAAAAGGCTTTTTTTTTTTTTTAATTTTTTTTTAACGCTTCCTTTTTAAACTTTTATCCTGCTCTTCAAACTGCAGTCATTTAAAGAGAATTTCCATACAAAGCCAGCTCTTTCCACGTTCTTCTAGATAATCTTTTAATGCTTGTATGTATCTCCAGCCTTAATTGTCATCCTTCCTCAGTTCTCACGCTTGACTTCCGGTGTCTGGTGAAATTCTTTCTATTCTCCCTAAACTCCATAATCCCTCCTTCTTCACTTCCCTCTGCCCTCACATCATCTGCCTTCCTTTTCTTTCTTTTTCTTTTGTTTCCAATATGAAGAACTTTAATTCAAATTATATCATTTTGGAAATTGCCTTCCTTTTCTTCTCATTCATCAGATCTCAGTTTAGGCCTTAAGCACTTCTTCCCATTCCCCTCATCCTCGACCTCCTATTTCTTTTCTTACACCTCTTCTTACTGGAGATCTACACTTGTAAAATTTCAAGAATACATTTCCTCTCACAATATATTTTCATTCCATATCTGCCAGAGTTTTATCCTAATCCATGTGTTTTTATGCTCAATTACCAAATCATGCCATTGTGCAATAAAAATACACTAATTAAAATGTTAATTTCAGTTATTTGCAGTAATTATATATCTCTGTTTAAGTGGGGTTTTTTCTGACATGAATTACCTTCACAATTAGTAGTAGTATTCAGTGGAAGATATTGAGACAATCTTCATAAATAATTTGTCATATATGTAGAGTCAGATTGTTTTGGAAATACATTGTGAACCAAAGTTTGGCACTTGCCATCAGCCTCTTACATGGAGTAAAACATGAACCACTGCAGCTACAAAACTGCAGCACCCCCTGAGTGGAGCTCAGGGTGTAGACCAGGAGTGAGGCAATCTGTGCTCTAGGAAAACTATCAGATAGTCAAGATACTTTCAGGAGAAGATTTTATGTGCCTGATTATGGCACCTCCTCATATCTAGAAGAATGCTAAAATCCTTCATGGTGATGTCAGCCCTTTGTGACTGGTAGTAACCTTCAGGCGATTAGCAACAAACATTTATAAAAATGCTTGTTTGCTTTGGAAGATGTGTGCGTGCTGCCCGAACCTCCCCCTTACCTTTATCTATCCTGATATTCCCCCTTTTCTTCCTAGGGTGGTATTTCAACCTGGTCTATAGTTAAGGATAAAGAATGTCACAGACATACATAAATGCAGTCACCTCCAAGGGTGAGAGCTGGTGAATGCTGGAGTCTGAGAAAACTCAGGACTGACTCTGATAGCTGATGTGCTTATCAAAGGAAAGATTTCAGTGAGCCCAGGTCTCTTTTGTTCCTGCTTCCCGCCCATTGCAAAAAATGCTATACATCCTAGCTCCTCCCTCACCGCCTCCAAGTCCTTTCTCAGAGCTACCTGAGATGCTGACTCCCAGGTTTAAGTCCTAATTTCACTCCAAATAAGATTGAACTCTCAACTTTCAGGTCGTAGATTTTCTTTTTCAGTTGACGACAGCTTATAGTGAAAGGGCAGGGACTATTTTCCCCCATCAATTCATGCCTTTGGGAATGAAAATTATTTAGGTAGGAATGAGAATAATTCAGTGAAAATTAGCAAAAACATTAGTTTTTGAATGAGGGTGCAGCCTGCAAAAGGCGCATTTTTTATTTTTCAAGGTACACTATTCAGAGTAGAATATGCAAAATACTTCGACTATCTAAATTTAATGAAAGGTGGCAAAAAATAGAATAGAAAACAGCGCTTTGTTTATAGGTGACACTCAGGAGACACCAATATTTGCATTTGTTTGATATTGCCAATAAGAAATATTTGTACAAATTTGGGTGTAAGAATGCAAAACAAGTCGGAGAACGTTGGTTTAGGGGACCTCCAACGAATACCATCAAAGCAACAAAGTAAAAGAATAGAACATGGTCCCCCTCCCCATGCCCCTCCCACCCACCCATCATCATCTACTTTTTCATTGATTTTATTTCTTTAAAATTCTCCTTATTCCAGAGTGCTTGTTGTTTGCAGGAATTTATATTTTCTTGTCATAATGTAAGGAATCACTAAGGGGTAATTTAACTAAAAACATTTCCAGAAAATGTTTTTTTCCTAAGACTTCCCTGCGTGTGTTTTCCCCCTTTGAAAAAGACTGTGGGATCTGGATGCACAACACTTTTAAAATTTTAACTCATTCCTTTCACTGTCTCCTGCCATTTCGCATTTAGCTTCTTTGCCTCGGTTTTTCCTATAAAACGCATGGGCATGGTGTCCTCACGGTAACTGTAACACGTACGTCTTTAAAGAAGGATTCACCGAGCATTCTTATTAACTTGCTAGATCGAAATTTGATGAATTGTGCGTAGGAGTGAAAAAAGAGGTGGCACACAAAGACTAGAGACTCGCACCCAAGGGAAAACGCAATTTAGAGTGTTTTTGTTTGGAGTGTAAAGACAATAGAAAATCCTAATTGGAGACAAGGGCGTGTTATATTCGCTGCAGGGAATACGGCTGATCCATTGGAAATTCACGGTAGAGTTGTCACTTTTTGTAAGAGGGGCCAGAGATTTGCCTCTGTTTTGAAATGAGTGAGGAGGGGGAATTTTGCGCCAGCTCCCTCTCTGCCGCCGCCTCCTCCCCGCCCCCCTCCTCCCCTACCGGCTCACGCTTCCTGGCTTCCCGAGAGCCGGTGGCCGGGGGGGTGGTGGTGGTGGTGACATTGGAGATTTTGTTTGCGGCATCCTGTGCTTCTGCGCTGTGGGAGAGAGAGGGCGGGTGTCGCAAAAGGAACCGGCCTTAGCAGAGGATGGTTTCGATCCATCGACCTCTGGGGTTATGGGCCCAGCACGCTCCCGCATGCGCCACTCTGCTGGCGGACGCTTGCCTCGCGCGGGCCTTTTTCCTATAGGCATATCGTGACTTATGTCCCACTCGGGGTACGGATACCTTCTGATAGTTTCTGAAGTAGGAGGAATAAACTTCTAGCAATAAAAAAGCACAAACGTCTGTGGGACCTCTGTGCATGTAAGGACTCAAAACAAATCTCAAAAGGGTCACGTTGGGCAAAAAAAAAAATGCCTCCCAATGGATGTATACCAGAATTCCACCCACCTCTATGAACGTTCAAAGAGCCAAAGTTACCTGGTGCTAGAAATGAGTGGAAAGCGATCCGCTTGCAGGAGGGTGCAATATTGACTGGTGTAGGGGGACATAACGCCATTTTTGGACCAGTGGGCTGTTCTCAATCTCGATCCGGGCAGCGGTGACCCGGGAGGACCATACGTACACGTCAAGTTTATGGAGCTCAGTCTACACTTAAGATCTTTGTATTTTAAGGTGCCTTAAGTTGGTCCTTGAAGAAAGGGTTGGAGAGAAAGGGCACCACAGAGGCCTGACAAGCAAAGAGAAGGGAGGCGGGGCCCGGGGGTGGGCGAGGAGGAGACGGAGAGAACGGGGATAGGACTAGAGGAGCAGCAAGGGAGGGAAGCACCGAGCCGGGTTGCTCGGGGGACCTGGGAGCTGGCAGGTCCATGGACTCCTCCGGTCTCAGCCTCTGAGGTGCGCCAAGCGGCGGTGATCACCAGGCCACCAAGGAGGACGACCGGAATTCCCCGACGGAGACACGGAGGCGAGGAGAGAGCAGGTAGGTGTTCCGAGGCCCCACAGGCGACGGCAGGGGGGCGGTTAGAGAAGGGCTGGATCCCACCTGGATCCGAGGCCCACCCCTCATCAGAAAATTCCCACCTTCACGCCTGCCGGCGGGACACATCTAAATGCCCATTTTGGTTGCATTTGGCCCCTCAGGCTCCTGGACTCAGGCCCCTCTCTCCCACAAGTGCCCTCCTCTCCCCCAACCGCGCCACGCACACGTACACACACGCACACGCGCGCGCGAACACACCCACACACACACACCACCAACAACACCACACACACCCCAGAAAAGACCATCTGACCAGCACTGAGGCTTGCAGCCAGAACCCTCCAGACAGACGGACCCGGGTGGAGCCTGGAGCCCCAGTCCACTATGCGCTCACACTGCTCGCCACAAGCAACACGAGGCCCCCGAGTTTCCCAGAAAGGCAGTGCCAACTGCCCGCCCTAGGACAGGCCACTGTGCTAACCAACCGCACCCGGAGCTTGCAACTCACAGCACAAACCCAAGAGGCCTCAGCTTCCCCCTCGTCATCCTCCGAAGAGGGGAAAAGGCCTGTTTCCAACCAAGAGGACATCCCAAGGATCTGATACGCCCTCCCGCCTGACAGAGCCAAAAGCTGACAGAACAGAGGAAAGGACACTTTTCAAGACACCAAACATCAGGCAAAGAAGGATGGTGGAGTTCCCTGACAGGAAAAAAAAAAAAAAAAAAAAAATGAATATGAAGCCACCCTGCTGGGACTTGAGGTGAGAAGCAGAGGGTGGGTACCGTCGTTCTCACCTCCTGGAGCGAGTTTCCAGGCCCCGGTGAGGAGGAGAACAGGAACCCAGGCCGGAGGCTGGTGAACTCCCTGGGTGGAGGAGCGTCCAGGAGACCAAAACTGCTGGAGCTGGCAGGGCAGAGTATCAGAAGGGACGGGGCCGTGATAAGAGACCACGCCAGAAAGAAGGCTGCGTTGAGCTTAATACTGCTCAGCGCGTGCAGGTAGGGAGCTGCCAAGCCTGGGGAAAGAAAGACGCCCCGCAGGGGACAGGCAGTGAGTGACACGATCCTGAATGTCCTTGCAAGGCAGAAGCCACGGTGCTATCCTCGCTCACACGATCCAGTCTGACTCCGTCCTTAAAAAAAGAAAAGAAAAAGAAAACAAAAGCTTGCGTTTTGTGGTTCTTGTTCAAAGTGACCAAAGCGCTGCGCCTGCGGAGGGCCAGAAAGGTATCCCGAACCAATCGAGCTACCGTGGTGTTTCCTCGCAGGGCAACCTCGGCTGAGGGTTAAGAGTTAGAAAAGTGGGAAAAGGACAAAGCATTAACGAGATATATTTAGTATTGTTGAGGTTTGGAAGGAGTTTGATCGGCCAATTTAGGGATCGACCTGGAAAACTTCAATAAACTGATGAGCTCAGGGTCCAAGATAAGTGTTGGTGTGGCGGTTGCGAAAAGCCCAAACGAAGAGCGCTTGTTTTCTGTTGTGCTGACAAATAAAGGGTGGGGGGGTGAAAATAATTAGAAATCATCATGCTGTAATAACAGAAAGAGAAAGAAAAACTACACTCGCAGGGAGGTGAGGGCATGTGAGGGGAGGGACGGGAGGGAGGGAGTCGGGAGGGATTGGTATTCGGCAGTGGATGCGAGGGAGGGAGCATGGGGAGTGGAGGTGGGTGATGGCGGGATGAGGGAGGGTAGTGTACGGTGTAAGAGGGGGGAGTCTATCCGGAGGTAGAGTCAGGTGAGAAGAGATCGAGTGCAGCTGTTTCGTTCTGTATTTATTGGGTATTGTCCTGTTACAGGTTTAAGGCGGGCATTGTCGTGAGCGCGAGCAGCGAGAGAGAGAGAGGTTAGTTCGGGAGCGGGAGTGATCGAGTTAGCTCTGTCTATCTTTCTCTTCTCTCGCGTCGCGCTCGGGTATTTCATTATATTGCTTTCTCTCTTTCTCTCTTTCTCTCTCTCTCTCTCTCTCTCTCTTATATGTTTTGCTCTCGTCTCTCTTTCTTTCTTTCTTTTTCTTTTTCTTTCTTTCTCTCTTCTCTCTTTCTTTCTTTCTTTCTTTTCTTTCTTTCTTCTTTTCTTTCTTTCTTTCTTTCTTTCTTTCTTTCTTTCTTTCTTTCTTTCTTTCTTTCTTTCTTTCTTTCTTTCTTTTTTTCTCCTGTTCGGCACGGCGCCCACTCTCGTGCCCTCGGTCCCTGCATGACTCTGTCCTCAGCCATCGGGGCGGGAGGAAAAGGAACACGGCCCGGACAAACGCTGAACTTACGGGAAGCCGAGGACGGAGTTGGGCTCTGAGGGCCGGAGAGGAATAAGAGGGTAACGGATTCGGGACGACTGGGCGCCCTGTACGCTAGCTAATTCCCTGGTCTCCGTAGGTCCAGGAGCGAGTTTCCTGGGAAAAGGGCGGGGCGCCTCCTCCGGGAGGCGGCTAAAGAGAGTGGCCCGTACGGGGATCGAACCCGCGACCTTGGCGTTATTAGCACCACGCTCTAACCAACTGAGCTAACCGGCCCTCGACAGCTGCGGACTTCCTGGGTTTTCTGTTTCGGGGGGGGGGGGGTTGGGCTTGTTTCCTTGTTTCTTTGTTGCCCTCCTCCGCCCTCCCTCCGCCCCCCCCAACCTTTTCTGAGTGTCAACTTGCAAGTGATCGTTACTGCTACGCGCGCGTTCGCTGCGTTGGTTGGAGGGACTTGGTACTGTTGTTCCTCTAGGGAGGCTTTGTTGCTGTTGCCTTGCATCTTGGTACTGTTGTTTCTCTAGGGAGACTTTGTTGCTGTCGCCTTGCATCCTCAATCAAAAGAATGAGACGCTTTCTCTGAAGGGAAAACCAAAAGGAACGGAGGAAAGAAAGAGCACTGGTTTGAAGTCGTCCTCCTAGGTTTGACAGAGGAAGCGGAAGCTTTTGGAGGAAGCTGCGGCTAAAGGCCCTGGAATCCATGCAGGTATGGGCTCATTTGCAAGAGCAAATGGCTGGCAATCGGCCCCGGCCCTTGGGGGTGAGCCCGGGGTCCCTCCTGAGGAGCGGAATAGGGCGCCTGAAGGAGATAGTCCCCCTCGTCGCAGAGGTCCCCCCGAGGTCGCTCTCCGGGGACACCTCTCTCCTCGATGTACCTGTGTCCTCTGCAGGTTCCTCCAGCGTTCCGGGAAAAGTGCAAAAGACAGGCGCTGTTCCCGCCCGGTTTCGAACCGGGGACCTTTCGCGTGTGAGGCGAACGTGATAACCACTACACTACGGAAACCCTGCTCCGCTGCGTCCTTGTTATTTGCCTCCCCCTCCCTTCCCGAACACCCCCGTCCCCGTCCCCAGCCCCCCACCCCCACCCCCACCGCCTCCACTGGGGACCAAAAGCGAGAAGAGACTTCTCTGGGAAGCCCAGGGCGAGCAACACTGAATTCCTCTTTTCTCTTTTCCTTTTCCTTTTTTTTTATTTTCGCGAAATGATACTGCGCTTTTCTAATTGAAATGAGTAATACCGACGTCAGGGAGTCGCACCAGGCGAGCACGAATGCCGAAGGCAAGATGTTCCTGTCCCAAGGCAGGACATTTTAGGCAGCCTTCGGCTTCGGTGGGTTTCTGAACATTGCTCGGTTTCTGTTCTGTTCGGGTTTACCTGAGCTTAGGGAAGTTCTGCGTGTGGTCGCCATCTCTTGGTGTCGGAAAATGATCGCAGGAGAGGAAGCGGGATTCGGGGCACTTGACCTCCGGACGCTGCTCGGTCTGTGTCCGGCGGTGCTTGACCGGGAAAAACCGAAGGACGGAGAGGAGGAACGCCCACTGGTCTGGCAGGCAGTCCTCTCTTGTTCCTCTCGGACCTCGAGTCTGCGCCAACGGGACACTCACCGACCAGAGTCCGACTACAGTTGCTGCTCTTGATAACAGCGTCAATGTCCTGTAATTGCTGTGACAGACAGCCTCGTTAAGGTACTCCGTCGGTTTGGGTCAGCAGGGGGGCAAGCTGAGGGAACAGATCCCCGAGCCACGGGCCACCCGGCCAGAGGCTCCTAAACCGGACACATCTTGCCTCCCGAAACGGTGACTGAGAAATGCCACGCGTCGGTGGTTAATGCCAGCTTCTTTGGTCTTCCCCTTGAAGAACACCCCGAGCGCAAAGACCAAGTTGGCGTGGACGCGAGGCTTGTCTTCCACTCGCGTGCTCGGCGCCCCGCAATAAAAGCCTTCGTTTGGTTCAAACACCTGCGGACTGAGTTTGGCTGGTTTTCTGTGCCGATGGCCCACCAGACCTTTGCTGCGTTGCGCATGGAGCAGCCAGGTACTCATGGGGTCTCCGAAAGGTAAGGTGGTTTGGTTTGGTTGAACGTTCCTTGACTAAATTCTGGGAAGGAATTTTTAAAAGATTTAAGCGAAAGCGCAGCCCTCAGGCGGCGGCCGGTTAGCTCAGTTGGTTAGAGCGTGGTGCTAATAACGCCAAGGTCGCGGGTTCGATCCCCGTACGGGCCAGCCTGACTTTTACGCCTCACCCACCATCCAAGGTGGGTGGGTGGCATGTGTTCCCGTGTAGTTAGTTGATTGAGCCTCGGAGCCCACGACGGCTTACTTAGGAAGGAAGAAGAGCAACACGTTGGTTCTCCCCTAAATTTTGAGAGCGTCGAACCGGCTCTCTCCTGGCGGTCGCGGCTCTGGCAGGCGAGCTCCGCCGGGCTTGAATGTAGAGAGTGGGCGTCAGGACCAGCTCCGACAGCCGCTCCCGTAACCCCGGCCTTTCTGGATTTAACAGGTCCTCGGTCAAAGCCTCCTCTCTTTTGAACAGGAAATGGGTGGGTGGGGTAACCCAGTGAGAATAACATTGGCGAAGGCGCTCGGAGACCCACGTGGTTTTTCTTTTTCCTTCGTCGTCGTCTTCCTCCTCCTCCTCTGCGCGTCTTCTCTCAAAAGCCTTTTGGATTTGAAACTGTGTGTAGGTCTCTCTGTGTGATCCTTTCCCCAGATTCGCGGAACGAGGTGGAAACCGAGAGCTCCTGTCAGCTTGCGGCTGTCCGTTTGCTGGCCTTTGGAGGGTCCTTGGGTGTTCGGCAAGAGGCAGGATGGCAGGGAGGGGTGGCAAGCAGCAAAGCGAGAGCGACATCGGAAGAATTGGTTTGGGTGGATGCCGGAAGGCGGGTGTGTCAAAAGAGACACGAGCCAGCCAGGAGTCGAACCTAGAATCTTCTGATCCGTAGTCAGACGCGTTATCCATTGCGCCACTGGCCCGCCTGCTCGGGCCACCCCCAAGGTCCCTCTTTGTCAAAGATAGGCTGCAGACGGCGTTCGTTGCGCTACGAGGAGAGCGAGAACCACCCACCTGCGGACTCCCACAGATTTCATGTCGCTTGTGCAAAGGTTCCTCACTACAACTCTGTGTTCCACCTCCCCACTGAAGATAACAAGCGACCTCGACTCTTAGAACTTCCCGTACATGGCAGAAAGAATGCTATTCCTTTAAAGCAATTTTTCACCTGGGCGTGCCCTTGGCACAGTTTTGCCCTCTGTTAGCCTGCCGTGCTTCCCCCTTCGTCCTATAGTCTTACACACTCCCATGGCTACTGATTATGTGTGCAAGGGCGGTTAATGACGGCCCTGTCTTCTTGTCAACGAAGCGTCTGTCATGAGAGAAAGCTCGTGTCTTTGGAAATGCATTTGGTTGTACGAATCACACACCTTTTTCTCTTCCTGTTGAAAGACCACTACTCACTAAGAGGGACAATCCTGACCAAATGCCGTGACGAATCGGGCGTCGGATAAAAGCAGGCAAAAGTACACGGTAAAGGCCGAAAGAGGCAACAGTTCCATAGCGGCACCCCCACTTCAGAAATCATACTGCCCACAGACTGTTGGGACTGAGGGACTGATTTAATACCACCGAGACTCCAAACAGACAGATATGCTCTCTTTAGACGACGTGGTTATTGGTTTATCGCAGTTTTCAAATCAGGCAAAGGCGACACCCCCCCCCCACACACACACACACTCCCCCACACCCCCACCGCCTCACAATGTAAAACTGCCTTGAGAGGAGGATCTCTGGGTTGAAAGAGAGGAAGAAGCGAGACACGGTGTAGTGATGTTCTCTAATGGAGCGGACCGGGAATCCAGAGAGCAGGGTGTCCTCATCCCCGCTCGGCCGTCTTTTGCCAAATGGCCTGGGCAATAAAAGAGAGGTGAGCAGCGCTAGGAGAAATGGGAAGGTTCATTGAGAGAGTTTGAGGAAGTTTTACTTGAAGGAGTAAGGATGGGGGTCAAGTTCATGGATGAGGAAATGTCAACCAGGGACGGAAAAGTCTTTGAGGTGGAACATAGAACACGGGCACACATCCGTGGTAAACAAGAGGGACTGGTCACAAATAGGGAGAGCACTGTGGTTGGAGGGAAAGGGGCGGTGAGGTATGAAATGAGGCTGAAGACGTAGGAGTGGCCTTGGAGAGGATTTCAGGCCATAGTCTTCAGGGTCACGCGATAACACAGCTATAACACATTTTAGGTGACGGTTGGCTCTTTTAGCAACACCGTCTTCTGCCTTTTTATCCCTTCGTCCCGGTAAAGTTCACGGAATTTGACATCTGGGGTCTGACACGATCTACATCAAAAACCCCCAAACCCAAACCCAAGAAACCGCTGAAGTTCCCCCAAAACAGGTTGAGGGGAAAACAAACCAACAAAGAGCCGCTCAGGCGTTTGGATCCCACCACACCCCTCAGCCCACCAGGGCCAAGAGCCCGGCAAATGCGGCTTCCCCGAGTGGAATTCCGACTAGCGACCGCCGCCGCTGCCGCCCGACCGTACCGAGCTCTGTAAATGCAGATGCACTGATAGCTCAGATGTGGCAGTAAAATTGCCCGGGACGTGCTTTCCCCCATGTTCCCGCCTTGTACCCGGTTGTTGACGGAAAGAATCAACGAACGATCTACGTATTCTAGGAAGAGAAACGCCTTTTATATCCCGGGACACAGCCTCTCAGAGAGCCCCGAGCAACTGCTTCAGAGAAGCGTGGATTTCAGCACAGGCTGGTGTCTTGTCAGAACAAAGAGCGCCAAACCCGACGGGGCACCTTCCTTTAAGGTTCCCCAAAAGACGGAGCAGCAGGCACAGGGCGAGTCCGTCTGGCCCAGGCACCTGGCAAGTACTACTAGCCCCCAGGTCCCAGGAAGGGAGGCATGTACGCGTTTTCTTTAAAACGAACCGCCTTTCTTCGGGTAACGCGCCCTCGGCTTTAAAGGTTAATGGTTAAAGCAGACGTCCAAGACAAGTTTAATAGGTCACAGAGCAGGCAGCCCTAGCTAGCAAAAAGGCTTAGTTAATTCACAGTTAACCCAGAATGACTTTCCCATATCTTCTTAGGTGAACACGTCTTCCTTAACAGTCAAGGAGAAGTAGCATGTGCCGAATGTCGTGGGGTTTGTGTGTGTGTGTTTTTTTAAATAACCAAAAATCTGTACCGCGAACACGCACACATCACCAACTCAGTATCCTGTTGAAACACGTGGGCCCCTCTCCTTTCTCCCTGGTGAGACATTCCTCCCAGAGCCCAGCAAATGCAAAGCGCGCGCCGCGTGGGCCTGACTCGGAACAGTCAAGGTCCCGACTCCGCGAACAGTCGGGCTCCTTGGTCGCGACGCGGACCGTCTCCTCCTGCTGGGCGCGCACCTCGAGCGGAGCCGAACGCTGGAAAGACCCCAGGGGAGACGCTGCGGGACCAGATACCCTGCTTGCGAGGTCCCCAGCGCCCGAGTCCGTGTATGCGTGTCCCACAGACTTGCCTCTAAACACGCACGCAGGGAAGCCCACTCCGACCCCATTCCAATGCGGCCAGGACCGTTCTGGGCCCAAACGCCACTGGCTTTTGAGCCCCGTGAAGCAGGAGGTCTCTGGGCCCAAAGGACAACTCGTGGAAGCGGCAGGGCCCGGGGGTGATGCGTCTGGGGCTGCAGACCCGGGCACGCCGCCTGCGCTTCCAGAAAAGGGGAGACGTGGCCTCGACGGCGTGCGTGGAAACACCTGAGCAGAGAGAGAGGCATCGACCGGCGCGGACCGCGGGCCTAGTCCGTGAGGGTGCTGGCGGGGTGAGGACGGCGGGCCCCGGGGAAGGAGGAGAAAAAAGGAAAGGACAGGCAAGTTAAGCAAAGATCCCGTGCAGTCGGGGAGACGGGATACTTTTCCAATGCGTTTCCTCCATCCTCTGCGCCATTCCTTTCCACCTTCTCCGCATACGCATTTCCTACTGACGGTTTCCGAAAGTATTTCTGGCAAGAAAAAAATGTCGGACATGGAAGACTTGTGCTAGCACCACCCTTGGTTTCTGGATTTGTTTGACTTTAGTCTACTTGTTCGACTGAATGCCTCCCTCCCTTCCCTCATTTCTTCCTTGACACTGCAGTGGGCATTCCTCAGCTGCGTACCGCTTCTTTGGTTACTTTTCATGAAGTGCCTGTTCAAATCTTTTGCCTATAGACGACCCGTGGACGTGACAACAATCAAGCCTGTTGAAGGAAATTTTGGAAAATACTCCATGCCTTTGAGATGAGCAGCTGCATGTTAGGCATCACGTAGCAAGGGCCCGGCAGAGAAGAAAGGTTGATAGAGCCAAACCGAACACCTCGAAGGCCCGGGAAGAGAAGCCCTAGCCAGACTGGAAGGACATACGCATGATACAAACTTGGTCAAAGGTGCTGGATGCAGAGGAATCGAGGAGTCTTCAAATTCATTAGGGACTTGAGTAAGAAGGAGGTCTGAGCACGGCTGGTGTGCGGACGTGGAAGGCTGGGGATCCCCGGGAGCAAGCACCTGGTACAGCGGACAGGGTGGCAAAAGCCTGCAGGGGGCGGTGTTTCCGCCCGGTTTCGAACCGGGGACCTTTCGCGTGTAAGGCGAATGTGCTGACCACTACACCACGGAAACGGCCCGGAGGTCGCCGCCGTTTCACATCGCCCATGAAAGGGCGTGCTCATTTCCTTCGCGTCCCCAAGTGCAGCATTTACTATCTCTCCCTTCGTCTATTTTCAATCTCGGTACTTTGCTTTCCCCGCTCCCCGCACTCACTCCCCCCCACCCCCCGTCACAATTTGGTTCAAAGAAGACTACAGAAAGTCTATGATTCATAATGCAGCATGACTTAAAGGCAGTGTCCAAAGTCCTTCCCAACAGCAGACAGGGTAAGAGCACACTCCTAGGGCGTTTGATGACAAGAAGCTACCTGGTACGGTTATCCTGTGACTTTGATTTCGATGTCTCTTCCTCACCATAGATAGGAGCCAGGACCCACCCCACGGGTGCCCTCCGGACCACCAGACTTGTGGCAATGCTTGTCTGGAGGTGACAACTGAGCAGGGGTGGGCATGGGCTCTGCCCAGTCGACTCTAAGGACGGGGTGACAAGCGGAGGAGTAGTGTTTGGGAATTCACGTGCCTGGACTTTATGCTGACTGAGAGAATCTAGGAGTCACCAGCCAATCTTTTATCCAGTGTCATTCGTCCTGTCTTGCAGTGCCTGTGCTTTGAATGAGCTCAATCTGTTCCACAGACCACCTACTTGCCTAGGCCTTATTATTATTATTATTATTATTATTATTATTATTATTATTATTATTATTCCTTTGTAATCTGATCTCCATTGTTTCAGGCTTCCCTTCCCGGCGTCGCCTCCTCCGAGGAATTCAGCACAGGACAGCTCTGCATCAGCATCTTTTTGACAAAAGCAAATTTGAAAACTCTTGCGCTCAGCCACTAAAACTTGGGTCAGTCATAGTGTTCCAGGGGACAAAAGAGTGATGACACTTTCCCAAGCAGCAACATTGGAGTCTCCCCCCCGCCTTTCCCCTGACCTCCAGTTGGCAGCATAAACGATGGCTTCTTGTTTTTTAATACTTGATTAGAATGTCCTTAAAAGAAAGTAATGAACAGCCCACAATGTACCCAATCCTCCAATCCTGACCTAGACCCTGGAGCTACCAGGTGTCCTGAAAAAGTGTACAGGCCTGGGATAGCAAAGGGCACATGCACTGATGATTATAAGAGGATGGCAGGAAATCAGTGAGTAACTGGTGAACTTGCCACATGGAAACCACAGAGATAAGCGCTTATGCCTCTTCCCAGAAGCATAGAAAAGGGGTACTTTCCCAACTCTTAGTGTCAAGGAGACTCTTCCTGAAGAAGTGACCGCTGATCTGAGTCTTACTAGTTGGAAAGAAGTGAATTGGTTGAGGCAGAGGGGAATCTGGCATTCGGGAGAGGAGCACAGCAAGAGAAAGCAAGGTTTTTTGGGGGGAGATTCCAAAGGAGCTCAGCTAACGAGGCATGGCCCAGGGAGAAGTAAGACAAAGTGGCAAAATATGAGTCAGAGCAGGAAGAATGGGCTCTGGTGGGGTTGGGGCGTCCACTTAACGCTTTGATGGGGTGGGATGTGGAGAGTGGGGAAAGTGTGAAGAAGAGAAATGACCCTTTCCTTTTCAAGCTGAAGACCCCTCTGTGTGCTTGCTAGGCAGGTAAGGAATTCAAGGGGCCAAGAATGGAGACACAGGAATGAGGAAGGGGCTTTGATGAAGGAAAGAGTGTGGTGGCTCAAGGCGAAGGCGGAGCTCTCACATCAGGGAGATGGGAGAGGGAAATCCCACAGGGAGGAGAGGGAAAAGAATCAGCAATTGACTTTGATCGGCTAGTGGAGGCGGTGGCTGGAGTCAAGTTTAAGCCCTGTTTCCTCGCTGAGACAGAACCTTGGAAAAGAGTGTCCACTTAACAGGCGAGAGAAGGAATCCATTTTGGGCTGTGCTGAGTGCTAAGTGCCCATGTGCCCTACAACTGGAGATGGAAACAGGAGATTAAAGGGGGGAGGGGCCTGGGCAAGACTGGTAGACTTGGAGGTGACGAGTTAGTCCCAACATGATGCTACAGAGACAATTACGGGAGATGCAGAGATGAAAGAAGAAAGAACAACCCAGCATCTCTTTGAGAGGGTAGTGTTTTGGTGGTGGAATCATAACCGTACTGCCAGTTCTAATAAGTGCCCAGATATGTGAAGCTCTTCTTCATGCATTCAAGATTGGGCTTCGGCAGCCAAATGCTGTCATCGTTGTGGCTTGGGCATGGCTCCCGTGGTATGGTACTTTGCCTGGAACCAATTTCAGTGTGGAATTGTAGCAGCAGACTCGGCACCACCCCGCACCGTGAGCAGGGAGAAGAGGGTATGATGACAGGGAATAAGCTCTTAAGGCTGCCCAGGGTCTGCAGCAGAAGTCTGTCCCATGTAATGTGGAGGTTTCCACCTCTGCCTCCCATAGGAAAGATCTCCAGTTTAAAACTTGATGGGAACCCGCCCAACTTTTTCCCCCTCGACATTCCAGCATTGCCGCTCTGGGTTTCAATCTTTCCCATCCTTGATCCCGCTGACTGGTACCCCGATGCCTGTGAAATGTGCAGTGGGAGGAGGATTAAAGTGAACAGAAGTCAGTCTGCATAGACAAGGTGATTCATTAGGCTCGAGCCCCCAGGAAGGCACTAGTCAGGTCTATGAGCTGGTCAAAAAACCAAAAGTCAAGGCGGGGAGAGTTCACAGGAGAGGCAGTTTCTTTCTTGGTGGTGGTAGGTTATGGGCCATGTGAAATGTCATGGAAATCAGGAGCAGTGAGCATCCACTCACTTCAGTGGGTAGAGAAATGGGATTTCCATTAGAGCGGAGACCCTTTCGGGAAGACCTATCTCTGAGTTTACAGGTTTCATTTGGGAATCAGTTTGTAGAGACCAACGTTGTCATGAAATACCCACCCCTCCTGGCAGTGGTTCATATCCCTGTCGATCCCTTTGGCTGCCAATGGCAGTCAGCGTTCCACCCCCATTGATCCACAACATAGTTCTTCTGACACACTGCAGCCATCCCAAATGCTCACGACAGGGGCCACTAGCCTGTTAGACTGTTGTGGGGAGACACAAGCAACTGTTTGGAAGGAAGCCCTCATGAGAAATGCTGGGCTCATTACCGAAGGTAGGGGAGGAGGGCATGTGAGGAGAATGGCAAATACTTTAAAAATATTTCCTAGTGTGTGAAAAGACAAGCAGCAGATAAACTACTAAATTTCAAGTCTCAGGATTTAATGTATTTTTCCAGGTTGATTGGGGTTTTTTTTAGAGCACGTGACTAGTAAATGCATGAGGATGTTTCTGATCAAAAGTACTGTTTTTTAAAAAATTGAACTTTTAAAATTTAGTTTGCCTGCACCTTTTATTTGAAGAAAAAATAGGACTTGGTGTGCTTGTCATTAATTTTCTCTTATTCCTTTTAGATGTAATCATTTTTCTTCCCCTTCCAAAATTTCTGGTATAGTTTGGAGTTCCAGTGATCACATAAAAAGGAGGAAAGACTTATAACACTACTTGATTTACACTACTGTATTTTTTTTTTCTTCTCTTTTCTTTTTCGGTTGTACCCATGGGACATGAAGTTCCTAGGCCAGGCATTGAAACTTAACTGTAGCTGTGGCAATGCTGGATCCTGTAACCCACTGCATCTGGGGCCAGGGAATCAAAGGAGCACCTCTGCAGTGACCTGAGCCACTGCAGTAGGATTCCTAACCTACTGCACCACAGATGGCACTCCTACACGACTCTAATTTATTTTAGAATTTTTTTCTTGTTCTTCTATTCTTTTTGGATTTGATTTGACTTAAAGCAAATGAGTAAAAACAACTCTAGATTATCTAATGAATTTAGAAAAGAGCTGTAAACATACAAAAGTACAGCACTCAAAAGCAGACCCATTGGAATTAGATCACCCTGTCACTAGTCTTGCTTCACAAATGATGGTTCATGTAACTGTACTGTAAATGTCACTTATCTGGGAGCTTGTAGAAATGCTGACTTGTAGGCGCCATTTCCTAGGTAGTAATTAGAAAACTGTCATTGTAATGGGTCACTGGGGCATTTATTTGTTCACAAAATTTTAAGAAGCATGGCAGTAAGGTGCTATTCAGTGTTCCAGAAAGATATGTGGATCAAAATTGGGGGCAATTGGAGAGATTAACCATTCAATGAGCCATTAAAACAAGTATGTTTTTTTGTCTTTTTGCTATTTCTTGGGCCACTCCCGCGGCATATGGAGGTTCCCAGGCTAGGGGTTGAATCGGAGCTGTAGCCACCGGCCTACGCCAGAGCCACAGCAACGCGGGATCCAAGCCGCGTCTGCAACCTACACCACAGCAACGCTGGATCCTTAACCCACTAAGCAAGGGCAGGGACAGAACCAACAACCTCATGATTCCTAGTCGGATTCATTAACCACTGCACCACGACGGGAACTCCAAGAGGTAATTGTCTTAAGCACATATAACGTCCATCTCATAATGTCACGGCCAGTATCCTGAGTTTTTAACACAGATGGTTTGTCATTTCTTTCATTTCACTTGCTATAAGGAAAGTTGCTGTTACTATCTTTTTTATTTTTTTTTAAAGTGAAGTACCAAGGAATGCTATTCCCTTCTACTGGTGAGACTTTAAGATATGTAAACTCCAATTTCTATCCGCTGTATTTAAAATAACACTAACGTAGGCCCTGCTGGGATTTGAACCCAGGATCTCCTGTTTACTAGACAGGCGCTTTCACCAACTAAGCCACAGAGCCATCTCTGAATGGAGGCTGACTCATATATTATTTGGAAGAGATTTCACTTTCTTGTCTGACCAATGCAGTTCTCATTTGATTTCTGATCAAGGGAAGAGCCTTGAGACTATTCAGGATTTTGTTCTGGTTCTTGTACTTTCTCTAGCTAAGAAAAGGAAAACTTTTGTAGCCCCTGGACCCTTGAAATATGTAGTCAAACCATTTCACTTCTAGGAGGTTTTTTGGTTTTTGGTTTTGTTTGTTTGTTTGAGAGGGAGTGCTGGGGTTTTTGTTTTTGTTTGTTTGTTTTACAACTTATGCAAGATATTTCCGGGTTTTGAATCTGCAATAGGGAGATGATGATATCAGTCACTGACTAAAGCAATGAAGTTTGTTGGGAGAATAAACTGAAATGACATGGAAATCCCTTGGCAAAGAAGAGGCACTCAAACACTGGTAGTTTTATTCCCTTGGTTGCTGCTAAGCTGTTCCTATTTATCCCACAGGAATTGACCATTTTCTCTTATTCAGGAAAGTGGCAATTCGCTGTAGCACATGACAGTACCTGCGTGGGAGCATTGACCACCAGACAAGTCAGCCTTGCGAAGGCTTTTGCTGGTTGAGGCTGAGTCATGCTCTCTCTGGGCTGCAAGCATGGAAGATGCCCAGACTCCAAAAAAGAAAAAGCCACTTTAGCTGAAGGTAGTAGAGGAAAAGTCCCAGAGATCTGTATGGGTGACATTCAGGCCTGGTCCTGCCAAGATGAAACTAAAATCAAACTTTGCAGTTCTTCACAAAAGAAAGAGAAAGAAAGCAAAAAGAAAGAAGTAAGGAAGGAAAGGAAGAATAATAAAAGAAAATGGTGGAGGGGAAGGAGCAACACAAGTAAAATAGAACATATAACTAACCAAGAAATTAAAGGCTGAAACTTAAATGTGGAGAGTCCAGAGTCTAGTGAAGCAGGAGATGGAGAAGACAAATCTGAATACACCTGACCTATATGAAATCTTAGCAATGTTCCCGGTTATCTTCTTTCCTGGACAATTCATAAGACTAATGTAATCAACTCTAAGTACATGGAAATATTAACAGCCTATAAATATATTTCTAAACGCAAACTCTTCTCTTCATATTTTGAGAAATGTAACTGCATTTGACATGGGTGAAATCAAATGCTATTTTGATTCTCTGTACAACCAGAAATTAGTGGATTCTTGGGTAATAGCTAAGACTTCTAGTAGGGTTTTTTGGTGGTTTTTTTTTTCCTTTTTCTTTTTGTATTTTCTTTGAACAGGAAAAGTGAAAAAGAGGTCATTCTTGCTTTGATTCCAATCTTAGGGGGAAAACATTCAGCCTCTCAACATTAAATATGTTAGTGCACATCTCTTCCTCCTCCTCCTTTTTCTTTTGTAGATAACATTTATTTGATTAAGTAAGGTCCCTTCCATTCCTAGTGAATTTTTATCATGAGTAGATATTGAATTTTATTGAAAGCTTTTCTACCTCTTGACATGATCATGAGTTTTTTTGTGCCTTGATAGTGTATTATTAATATGGTGAATTATAAAATATGAATTACATTGATTAATTTTTGAATGTTAAAACAAACTGGGGTAAATCTCATGTAGTAATGACTTTTTTTTTTTCTTTTTGCTATTTCTTGGGCCGCTCCCGCGGCATATGGAGGTTCCCAGGCTAGGGGTCAAATTGGAGCTGTAGCCACTGGCCTACGCCAGAGCCACAGCAACACGGGATCCAAGCCACGTCTGCAACCTACACCACAGTCTGCAACCTACACCACAGCTCAAGGCAATGCCAGATTGTTAACCCACTGAGCAGGGGCAGGGACCAAACCCGCAACCTCATGGTTCCTAGTCGGATTTGTTAACCACTGCGCCACGATGGGAACTCCTGACCTCTTATCCTTAGATAGATAGATAGATCGATAGATAGATTGCTGAATTTAATTTGCCAATATTTGTTTTAAGATTTTTGTGCCTATGTTTATGAGAGATGTTTATTGGTCTATAGTTTGCATTTCCTTAATGCTTTGTCTCATTTTGGTATGCATATTTAATATATATCCTAGAAGTAAATAAAAACTAGTTTCTCTCTGGGCCCACTGTCTTATTAACCAGATATAACACTGGTTGAACACTGGGTGAAATCTTTCCACAGGGTATGTATCCATCATTCAATGGCTCATAGCTGGACAGGGGTAGACATGAAATGTGTGATGGATATATACCACTGATGGTGATCTCAATGCATGTTTTTGAATATTGTAAATTGAAATGTGCAAGTCCTAGTTTGAGGACCAAGGGCAAAGGAAGGAGGAGTAATATGAACCACTGCTGAGTTCAGCAATAGTTTCCATGAACTATAAGTGCCCTTATTTAGTGACTAGCACCACAATGTCATCTCAAGAAGGATTTTTTTTTTAACCTTTGTATGTACTGCTTTTTCCCCTAGTGCCTTGAAAAGCTCTCAGTATATATGATTAGACAAACTTAATAAATGCAGACTAGATTCAAGGTGTTTCAGGAGAATAGAAATGGAGAGTGAAGTTGAATATTTGAAGAGATTTTAATCTTGTATTTGCAGGTAACACTACTCATTAAGATTGTCAAACTTGTATGTGTAAGACACAGGTAAGATAGCTATTTGTCTCCATACATCAACACTGAGTCAGGTTCACCGGAGTTTGTTCTTAGTCATAATACTTATCTGTGTCTACATTTAGCCTTTTTATCTCACATTGATTCTAGTGAGAGCACTTAAGAATTTTTATTGGCTTCAGATTCTGTGGTACAGTGACCAGCCCATCTATACAACATGTAAAAGATCCTGGGTTTGATTCCCAATGAAACTACAAAATCGCTCATGTTTCCATTCAAAAGAAAGATGGTGACCTTTATGTTTGTAAAGATTGTAAGATAACTTAGAGACTAATTGGTTGCTTCTCCAGTTTCCTTTTCTGGACGCCCATTCAAAAGCATTGTGCAGTGTGGGGCCATGCTGACTTGAACTATCAGATAATCTCTCTGGTTTTCATAATGGCCCAAGAGACAACAAACACAAAATATTTTAAAATAGTACACAGCTGGAATTCCCATTGTGGTACAGTGGAAAGAATCCAACTAGTATCCATGAGGATGCGGGTTTGATCCCTGGCCTCGATCAGTGGGTCAAGGATCCAGTGTTGTCCTGAGCTGTGGTATAGGTCACAGATGCGGCTCAGATCCTGTGTTGCTGTGGCTGTGGTGTAGGCTGGCAGCTGTAGCTCTGATTCGACCTCTAGACTGGGAACTTCCATATGCCGTGAGTGTGGCTTCTAAAAAAAGCAAATAAAAAACCGACACAGCCAGTGCCTGGTTGAAAAGATTCTCATTATTTTAATTCCATAGCAGTTATAATGTTAAGTACTTATAATTGCAGAAACAAAGTTTACTTTAGCAAGTTTGAGCATTATGGGTGGAGAAATGGAGTTAAAGAAAACTTCAAGTGTATGACCTCAGAAACTGGAAGGCTCCAGTTTTCTTTTAATTAGATGTATGATTTCTCACAGAATCACATTTTAAGGAGGGTGGGTCAGACATTCTTTTGTAATTCTGTAATGAAACATGAACTTTCTCACAATGTTAGTGGAGTGAAAGTTGCTACCTATGTAGGAAAACTTGGCACTACTAAATAGAATGGAAAACACTTTTTTAAGGACTATATAATTTTTCAATGTCTGATAATTTAAAAGGTAATTAAAAGCCTGAGAATTGAGAATAACTGTAGCCACCTAGATCCAAATATCTCCATATATTAAAAAAAACACACACACACAAACATAACCAAATAAAACCGCATCTTCTCACCAACTGGGAGACAGAGAGAACTACAAACTTCAAATTATTCTTACATAAAACTAAAAACATGCAATTCAAGCATACCTATCTCTCGGGAGTTCTCAAAGGCAAGTCTTAAAAAAAAAATGCTGAAAAAACAGGATAGCCACATTGAGGGGAAAAAAACCTTTCACCTTTATCTCAGAGTATATGCAAAAAATTAACTCAAACTAGATCATAGACCTAAACAAAAACACTAATTTATAAAACTCTGAGAAAAAAATATGGGAGAAAATGATCATGACGTGGATTAGGCAAAGGTATTTTAGGATAATACAACATGAACCATAAGGTACAAAATTTTTTAATGTTAAAATTTTCTCCATCAAAATGAAAAATTTCTGTTTTTTGTTTTTTTGTCTTTCTGCCATTGTTTGGGCTGCTCCCACAGCATATGGAGGTTCCCAGGTTAGCGATTGAATTGAGCTGTAACCACAGGCCGGCCTATGCCAGAGCCACAGCAATGCTCACGGCAACGCTAGATTTTTTAACCCACTGAGCAAGGCCAGTGATCAAACCCACAACCTCATGGTTCCTAGTCAGATTCATTAACCACTGAGCCAATATGGGAACTCTAAAAATTTCTGCTCTTTGAAGGATATCATTTTCATTAAGAAAATAAAAAGACAAGTCACAAATTGTGAGAACATATTCAAATACATAAGTGAGGAGAGGATGGGATCCAGAATACAGGAAGGTCTCTTACAAGGCAATAGTAATTACAAAACCCATTGAAAGTATGGGCAAAGGACTTGACTAGACACTTCAAAAAAGAAAATATATATAAAAAAAAAGAGCTAATAAGCATATGAGAAATGTGCATTACTCATTATGAGGACTGAAAATTAACACCACAATGAGATAAAACTTTAAGTAGTAGACTACCTGAAGTACAAAAGTCTGACAATACCAAGTGTTGGATAGGTATGGAGCCAGGGTAATTCTCCTATAATGCCATGTAGAATGTAATATGGCACCACCACTTTAGAAAACATTTGGTAGTTTTTTTTATAAAATTAAACATTTACCAAATGACTCAGCAGTTCCACTCCTAGGTATTTACCCTAAAAGAAATGAAAATAGGGGAAGGATCAGGATGGCAGGCAAAGGAGTAAGACGTCACGCTCCCACAAACACATCAAGAAATGAAAACATATATGATTGTTAATTTTATATGTCATCATGGCTAGGCCACAATACCAAGATATTTGATCAAACAATAGTTTAGATGTTGCTATGAAGGTACTTTTTGAATGAAATTAACATAAAATCAGTAGGCTTTGAGTAAAGCTGATTACCCTCCATAATATGGGTGGGCTTCACTTCAATCAGTTGGAAACTTTAAGAGTAAAAAGATTGCAGTATCCCAAGGAAAAGAGAATTCTGACAGCAGACTGCCTTTTGACTCAAGAGGCTACATCAACTTTTCTGGGCTTCCAGTCTATGGAAATACTCTGCAGATTTTGGACTTGTCAACCTCCACAATTGCATGAGTCAATTTCTTAAAATCTCTTCTCTCTTTCTCTTATGTGTATGTATATATGCATGTATACATATTAAAATGAGAAAAGCTCCAATTTCCCAACTGAGTAGGGAAATTCTTCAGTACCACATTTTTCTTCCCTGTGAGTCTCCTTTATTTTTAATAGAACCCTTCACTTCTGGTCACCAAATGTGTGGAAGTTTTTTTCCCCAGACCAAGCAATTCTCTGTGACACCACCTGGGTGTCCTACAATGTCAAACCTGTACTATCTACCCAGAGGTAGTGTGAAATCCTACAGGTTAAGGGCTCAATCCCATAAGACTGCCCACCACACACACACACACACACACACACACACACTTTAACATCAGTATGAAAGTCAGATGGCTAAGAGCCAGTCTTCCTCAACTTCCCCTTACCCTCATTCTGCCCATCTCCTCTGCTCACATAGTGCAGTCTGGCACCAAGTCTTGCTTCTTAATACCTCCTCTTTCAACTGCCTCCCCATGCCCATTGTTAACTACCTGTTGTTAACCAGGTAACTTCCTTGTTTGAATCTCTTTAATGTGTGTTGATGTCTTCAGTCCCCCACACATTTGCAAGTCTCCAGTCTGTCCACATTTGCTTCCTCCTTCATGACAGCCCGAGAAATCTAAACCCAAACTTGTCCCTTTCCTACTTAAAATCTTTCCACAATTCTCCATTATGTTTGGAACCCTGTCCACACCACATGACTTAGTTTATAAGCATATCCATGATCTGCCCCTTCTCCCCAACCAACCAACCAACTTCCAACTTCCTTGGAAGTTAGCTTAATATATCTACTCTATCCTCCAGACCGGCCTGTGCATATGTTTTGTCTTTGGCCTTCAAGACCCTTCTCTTTTCTGTTCCACATCCATAATTTCCACTAATCTGTCCCCCTCCTTGCTTATTCATTCTTCTGCCTCCTGTATTCTGCTGTTGGCGGCTTCTAATGAATTTTTTATTTCAGTTATTGTATTTTGCATCTCTTCTTGTTTAAGGTTTATATCTCTTTGCTCAGTGTTTCCTGTAAATTATCCATCTTTGCTTCCAGTTTATTTCCAATGTCTTGTATCGTCTTCAGCATCAACAGTCTAAAGTCTTTTTCCTGGAGGCTGAGAATCTCCTGATCGCTTAGCTGTTTTTCTGGGGTTTTTTCTTTCTCCCTCATCTGAATTATAGTTCTTATCTTTTCATTTTTATAGGTTTTTGGTGTGGTGACCTTTTTACAGATAATAGAGTTGTAGCCTCTCTTCTGGTGTCTGTCCCCCTTGTGGTTGAAGTTGGCCCGGGGGCTTGCTGGAGGCTTCCTGATGGGAGGGACTGATGTCTGCCCACTGGTAGGTGGAGTTGATTCCTATTCCTCTGGTGGGTGGGGCTTTGTCTCTGGGTGAGATTGGAGGTGGCTGTGTGCCTGGGGGTCTTTAGGCAGCCTGTTTACTGATGGGCAGGGCTGTGATCCCACCTGGATTATTGTTTGGCCTGGGGCTTCTCAATGCTGATGGGTGGGGCCAGATTTTCCCAAAATAGCCACCTCCAGAGAAAGGCAAGCTGCAGAATATTCTCAAGAGCTTTGCTTGCAATGTCCTTCCCCCCGCTACAAGCCACATTCACCCCTGTTTTCCCAAGAGGTCCTCCAAGAACTGCAGTCAGTTTTGACTCAGATTCCTGTGGAGACTTTGCTTTGCCCTGGGACCCAGTGCACGTGAACATCTGTGTGTGCCTTTTAAGAATGGGGTCTCCATTTCCCCCAGTCCTATAGAGCTCCCGTACACAAGCCCCACTGGCCTTCAATGCCAGATGCTCTGGGGGCTCTTTCTCCCAGTGCCAGATCCCCACACGTGGGAGTTTAATGTGGGGCTCAGAACTCTCACTCCTGTAGGTGAGTCTCTGTGAAACAGTTACTTTCTGGTCTGTGGGGCTTCCCACCCGGGAGGTATGGGGTTGCTTATACCACGTAATCGCCCCTCCTATCTCTTGATGTGGCCTTCTCTTTGTCCTCTCGAGTAGGATATCTTTTTGAAAGCTTCCAGTCCATTTGGTTGAAGATTGCTCAGTATTTGGTTGTAAATCTTGTTGTTTTTAGGAGAGAAGTTGAGCTCCAGTCCTTCTATTCCACCATCTTAATCTCCCAGTTTGCAATACCCTTCTCGACTTGGTTCCCAGAGCACAAACTTTAAAACAGAATTCAAGTTTCCAGTCATAGATAAAATAACCTTCTGCCCTGTCTCCATTCTCCTGGAAATTGTCATTTGTTTTAGAATCACTGACTTATTTACCAATCTCCCCACTAAATTGTAATCTCCAAAGCAGTTTTCCTTCACCTCTGAATGTCTGGTACAAAGCATAATACAGGGCATATAGTCATTACTAGATAAATGTTAAATGATTATGTAAATAGCAGTCAAAAAATGTCTAATTCTTTTCCTCTTGCCTATCTCATCCCCCCGACTCCGTAAGATGGCAGTCTTGGGTTTTAGAATGCCTTCACAAGTTGAAACAGCACGGACATCTAGAGTCATATATACCTGGGTTAGAGTTCTAATTTTGGTGATTTGCTAAGTGAAGTTTATGTGAACACAGATTTTGGAGCCAGTAGGGTTTAAATCTCAAATCTAACCTTTACTAACTGGGTGAGTTTTGGCAAATTTCTTAACATAGCATTCTGCCTCTGAATTGACATGTGTTAAATAGTAATTCCTATATCATAAACTTATTTTGACAATTTATTTTTATTTTATCAACCAATTTAAGATTGTTTATTTTTCTAATTAGGTCTCTGCCAAAGTATCCATAAAACAGGAGATGATGTATTCATGGAGTAATTCTTGCCTTTTTTTCCCTATCAAGATGATAAGTGCTAAGGAAAGTGTCAAAGCTTGTTCATAGACCTCCCACTGGTTATGGTCCAGAGGTCAGCTTAGGTATTTGCTGTTCCTTCTTTTCTCCCTTTGTTCTCAGGCCCAAGAGTCTTCCTGCCCTACTTAACCTATCTGAGAGATAGGATATAGAAGGTGATTTTATAAGGTACAAATTAAAAGAAAAAATGAAGTGTAAGCTTTGGTTCCCTAACTGAGCATTTCTGGCTCATACTGGATATATCATGACCTATGCCATAAAGTGAAGAAGCAAGGTCACACCACCCTGTTTTTTCCTTCCCTGGCCCTCCCACAGGTGCTTTCATGGGTTGACAATTGATCTTCAAGGAAATGTTGGATTCAAGATCAAGTTGCATTAAAAGATTCTCCAAGAACCAGCTGAGGAACAAAGTAGCAAGAAATGAGGTATTGGCCTTCCTAGGAGACCAGATAAAGGGAACAACTACTTAGAGCCAAAAAAAGAAGGCTAAGATTTGCAGAGAATCCATTCCTCCTCCCAAAGACACAGCAAGAGGGCAAGGACTGTGCTTGTTGCTTCCTTGGCACATCTGTTTCCAGAAAAAAAGCAGGAGGTAGTGTCCTGACTGAGCTCATCCTTGACCGAGAGAGAAGAGGGCAGGGAGCAGAAGGCAAGGCTCTGTTCAATTCCAAAGGTTTGGTTCCACTTAGCTTTATTCTGCTATTACCACTAGATACTTTAGTCCTCCATCTTCTTCTAGGATGTAGATTAGGACCCACAAGGTGAATGTGTAAATCTCTCACCTTAGATCTGAGGTATTTTTGCTGTAGAGAACTGGAAGAGCCTGAGGCACTTCACTATCTGGAGGTCCAAATCAGAGTACAAAGGGCAAGGAACCAGGTTATTTCCTGCGGGCATGATGCCTTCGGAAATGTCCTTTCTCCCTATTCTTTGGGGTTTTGGATTTTGCACCAATGGAAAATGAAGGAGCTGCCAATCTGAAAGCTCCTCTCCCAGGAGAGCCCGGGGCAGGTGAAGAGGGCATCTCACAGCCAAGGCTACTGCCTGCCTTGACTGACCCAGGTACAGGGGTGCTCTGAGCAAAGGGGGCCATTGAGGGGCTTCCAAACATAGTTTTGCTTGCAGAAATGCTGGCCCTCCCCAAGGCAAAAGGTGCGCTCTGGTTGTCTTGGCTGCAGCCTTTTTCATAGGGTGTGATGATGCTAGTGGTCCCACTTGGCACTACTCCAATGCTGAATGCTCCAGAGTTGGAGCTCACACCAGAGGCAGTCTCGCTGATCCCAGACTCTCCACAGTCCATAGGGGTCACTAATCCTCCAAAGGCAAAAGGGCGTGGGGCTGTGCTACCAAACACCGCATTACAAGCCCCACTCTGGTGGGTTGGAGTGACAACTCCAAAACCACTTGTATTAGCTTGATCAAAGGGAAAACCTACCGGAGTGCTGCCAAAGTCTGATCGGAGGGTGGCAGGGATGTGAAAGGTGGAGGCTGATGGTGCCACACCCCCAAAGGCTGAGTGCGTGGTATTGCTGAAGGATGGCAGGGCTGGAGTTGGTATTGGGACTGAGGATGCCACGGTTGAGTTTCCAAAAATGAAAGAGTTACCGAAGCTTGGGCCAAGGGCTGGTTGGGGAGCTCCTTTGTTTTGCCCATATGCAGTCTCAAATGCAGGCTGGGAAGTGGCTCCCAGGGATAGTGGGAAATATGGTCTTGAGCTTGACCCTAAGGGAACTGTGAATGCTGAGGTAGAATTGGAGATCCTGGAGGACAGTACAGGCTGGTTGGTGGTTACTAGGGCTGAGGTTGACAGAGAGCTGCCCACAGCCCTAAAATTAGTAGTACTCCTTGTAGGGGATATCTGGACAGCACTGGGAAGAACCTGACTAAAGATGGTGACTGTGTGGACAATAGGAATGGTAGGACGCTGGTGTGGTAGAGAAATGAAGCCTGTGGCTGGGGAGAAGCTGGCTGTCAAGGTACAGGCAGTCCCAAGAAGGAAAGTGTGGCAAGTGGAAGGGATGGAGTAAATGTTGCTCACGGTACTGGTGACATTCACCACGCCAAAATCCAAAGGTGGCTTAAAAGAAGAGTCTTTGGATGTGGTGGCTGGGGTGGTGGACATGACTACAGAGGTGGCCTTGACTAGGCCATGGAAGAGATGGGTAGAAGCAGGAGGAGGTGGAGACTTCTGCTTGAAAGAGAAAGGCGCTATCATGGGCACAGTTTTAAGTGTCTTTATGCTGCCAAAGATAGGCGGGAAGGTGGGTGTTAAGATACTCAGAGTTGAAGATGCTGCCGCTGTATCTGAAATTCTGGAATATAAGGAGCCTCCAATCTCACTATTGGGTGGGAGCCCTAAAATAGATTTTGACATGTGGTCAGCAGAAGTTGCAACAAGAGGTGTAGATGCAGGAAGATGGGGAGCTGGACTACTCATTAGTCCAAACAAAGCACTTTGTGTAAAGGCAGGTGAGTCTCCTGGCACAGCAGCTTGAGAGGTTGAAGGTGGCCGTGTGGTGTCAGTGACTGATGATGTGGGAGCAACAGGGGTCAGAAGAATGAAAGCAGCTGTGGGTTTTGAGTCTGAGGAGGTGCCTGAAAGGGGCTCTGACTTCGAGCACCCAAGTGGGGCCAGCAGGCTTGCTGTCAGATGTGAATGGGCCACACTGATTGCCTCTCCAGTAGGTTGTGAGAAGGTCAGTGGGCCTGGAGGCTTCTGCATTTTATTTAAGCTTTCCAACTGAGGATTGGTGCCCTGGGTTGAAGCTGTTTCTGCAGAAGGCTGGGCAAGAGACAGGGAAGGCTGAATACCAGACCAAGTCTCAGGGACAGAGTCTGTGGTGACCTCAGTCTTGTCCTCTCCAGCTTTGTTGCTCCGTTGGAGTCCAGCTTTCTTCCCTAAGGCCAGGTCTTCAGGGACTTCATAACCAAGCTGGGGAGGTGGAGTCGGGGACAGCAGGTACCCAGGACTAGATAGAAGCAGTGGAATCTGATTTTGCTCCCCAGAGCTGCCAGGTGTTTCTGGGGATTCGTCTTCTACCAGCGGGACCGGAGAGAGGGCCTGATGACATTTCCCTTTCTTTTTTACTGGCCACTCTGGTATCTGGAGTGACACATTGGGAATACTTCTCTTCCAAGGCTCAAAGCAATCTCTAGAAGAGCTGTAAGAACTTGTAATAGCATTTCTTTTGGAGCTAAGGGGGCCACCCGTGTGTGTGCTGACCAAGGAGCCCCTAGAGGAGCAACTGGGCCTCTTATTGAAGCTGTGATCTGAGCTCCTGGGGCCGAGACTTCTCTTCAGAGGCCCAGGCCTGGGCACAAAAGAAGTGAGGACTCCATTTTTCGTCAGAGGCTTAAATGCAGATGGTCTAGTCTCTAGAATCCTTTGCTCACTGACCAAGCTCTCTGGAAACAGTGGTTGTTCCAACCTCACTTTCCCTTTCTTGCACTCTCTGAGGGCCCTCAGCACTGTCTCCTTTGCACGGGGGTCTGGGGGCTTCTCAGAGAGTGAGGACCCTCCAGAGTTTATTACCTCTGCTGGAGAAGCGGAGGGAGGCACTGTCAGCTCTGGAGGAGCGATCTTGATGGTCACTGGGCTCCACATTGCCCTGGGGTGCCGAAGAGACCAAATACTCCGCTTGAAGTAACTTTCCCACCAGTCTGAAGGAAGAGGTCCCATGATGGAATTCTGGGACCTCTTCATGGGAAAGCGCCTCCAAGCCTCATTGACCACCCACGTGGCGGGACAGGTAGGATCCCAGTTCGGTGGCCTCCTCGCAGGTCTGTGCCGTGGGGCAGGGTGGGCACGATGGACGTGCTGAACCCGGTGGATTTGGTGAAGAGACTGAGCTGGCCGGCGGTTCACGGGCCTCTCCGACAAGTCTGGGCGGCCCGCTGCTGGGGACGATGGCGAGGGTCCCGCCTTGCCCAGGAAACTGCCCATGTGGCGCAAAGAGGCGGAGTCGGTGCCTTTGAGTTAGGGGTTTGGCTCCCGAGGTTTCTGACCTTTGGTGACTTAGCCGCAGTCCAAGTGCGGAGCGTTCCGACGACGGTTGGGATCCTGGCTCGAGGAAAGTGCAAGGGTCTCGGAGCGCTCCACAGCCTCCAGGTCTGGCATCCCAAGGTCGGCGCCGGGTAGAAGCAGAGGACACGCGGGACCTCTGCAGCCCCGGTAGCTTGCTCTGCTATTTTGAGGCCTAAACTGGGCGCTCAGGCGTCTGTTCTCTCCTCTCTGGGTTGCAGCTCACCCAGGAGAGGGATTCGAGAGGAAGCGCTCGGTCCAAGTTCACCAAATCGCGGAGCTAGAGTCTTTCCGGCGCCAGGTCTCCAGACACCGGCTGCGGCCGGCCTGGAGGGTCCAGGCTCCCCGTCCCAGCACTTGATCTGTCTGCCCGCGGGCTCTCAGGATTCGGAGCAAGGAGTACAGTCCGAGCCCCGTAAGGTGAGTGGGAGCGGCGCTCTCAGGACCTGTGCAGCCCAGATGGCGTTAGTGGCGCCGGGAACACTGGAGGCCGAATTTGCTGGTTTGGGATGCTCGCTCTTATCCTTTCCCTTTTCCCTTTCGTTTCTGCTGTCAGGAGATGTCAGTCGTTTGCCTCCTGGGAGGACGAACTTCGGACGCAGCCACCTCCCGACCTCAGGCAGATTCGCCTTCCCAGGGCAGAATCCGGGTCGCCCTTCGATTGTTTGCACTTTTGAGTATGCTGGCGCGATTGCAGTCTGGAGGCTTCGGAAGATTTCTTGTGTTTCGACCCAGATCCTGAGCCCTCCCCAGGCACCTGGCTTAGTCCCTTGCTCGGCCCAATCCCATTGTCTCTGCAGTCATGATCCTCACCGGGACCAGTGGGGTTGGAGCTCCAGGAGGGGAGCAAAGAGGGAGATTTAATTTAAGGCTGAATATTCAGGCTAAGCCAGAGTGAACTAAGTGATTAACATTCTGAAAAATTCAAAAGCAAATAACTTTTAAACATTTCTAAAATAATTCATTCTAATAACAATAAAATTGGCACGGACTGAATACGACTCTTTCAAGAAAGGTAATTTTAAGGTTGTCCGAGAACGAGTTCCCTATAAAACTCATACTGTCCGAAAACGGGTTCTGACATCTCTCACTTCATTGAGCTCTTTCTCCTTGAATTGGTATGTCTGCAAAATTTTATGCTAATATAAGTTTATGCTTATAGTTTTTATTCGATCATCCTACTATTCTAGTCTGCACCAAAATATAGGTGTAAATGTTGAAATCTGAAATTTTAATATTTGATGGGACCACAAATCTGCGTTATAATTCATTCTTTTAAGTTATATTTGCATTTACTCATGGTATGAAATCAAAACCTCATAAGCAGATAATAAATTTGAAAGCCCCTTTGCTGGAAGATGTAACAGAAGTGGATGTGGAATTTGTCACCTCTTTCCCCATGAAATCACACACAATATACAGGACCACCTAAATGAAGGAGCAGAAGGAAGGAATTCTACATTTTGGAGCAGTGTGCCACTTCAGATAGGTGGAAAGGTTTTAGAATTGCCTAGTGGGAATGGTGGGGTTTCAGAATAAGGTGGGTAACAAAACCCCAAACTAATGAGGATTCTCAAACTGGTAAATTTTTATTGGTTAAAAATGGAAGACGTAGAAACTGATTTTGTTTTCGTGTGGAATAAGTGTTAGTAAAGAAGTAAGGGGACTTCCCCCCGTAGCAGAGGATGGTTTCGATCCATCGACCTCTGGGTTATGGGCCCAGCACGCTTCCGCTGCGCCACTCTGCTACGCCTGCTAGAGTTGCCACTGTTTTTCCCTCCACGATTAAGTCACACTTCCTGTGCTGCTAGAACATTTTCTTCTCTACTTCCTTTCGGATGGTTACCCCCTCCCCATCCCAATGTTCACAGGAGATCCGCTCTTCCACAACCAGGTGACCTCCGATCATCTTCTCCAGGTCTGCATTTTTCCAACCAGCCAGAGTGCCCAAGCTAGTTATAAACACCCCCACCCTCGCACCCCCTTCCCTCTCCTCCCAGGAGCGGCTAGCCTCTGTAACAGAGCATAGGAAGAGTGCGCGGAGCAAAACTCTAAGTGGAACCTTCTCCAGGAGAATCTCAGGAGTCATGGAGCCGGTTCTGCTGCCGCCGGAGATGAATGGTTAACCTGATTCCTTTCACTCCAGCTCGTTTTTTGCCTATCGGAAAAATCTCACAATCTTTTGAATAAAAGAGCGGTGTTTTATTTGCTTGAAAGGCCTCACGATTTTTCACAAGACGGGGCCCCTGAAATAGAATTAACCCAATTTATTGCTCAAATTATTACATAGGGGCCACAATTTCGATTGGATCTCGTTTGCGACCGTTTTGACTAAACAAACAGAAAATTTTTAAAAGCTAACACCTTCCTTTCCCCGAGGTTTATATTAGAGAGCAGAACTTCGGGGAAGTTCCTGAACACAGCTCTCTTTGCAGCTGCCTCTTTGATGACGCTAGATAAGGCCCCTCTGGAAGGTTGTAAACCTTTTATCTTTAGTACTGTAAGGTTTTGGATAATGTGCATAATGTGTTCCTTCAGTCACACAGCTAGGTCTGCATGCTAGTGGGGGTTTTTTGTTTGTTTGCTTGCTTTGTTTTGTTTTTCTCCGTGTAGTCTAACTCCCTGTCCACAATAAACCTTAAGGGGTGATGCTGGAGTGGCAAGCGCAGCCCCTGGCACCACCCAAGGACCCTCTTCGGATCCCCAGACACACATACTGTCCTACCTGAGCCCATTTATGCAGCTCAATCTTCTGTCTCTGAGAACCGGTGGGAACCAGCGCTTCCTGGCACAGGCAGAGAGAAACAACTCCTGTCACCTACCGCGTTTCCAACAAGGAGGCTCTCACTTGAAACAGCCTCTAATATGGTCCTTCTTACGGCAGTCAAAGTGGGATGGATCTTCTGTTTGGTGAAGATTTTCTCAGGCCCAAACTGGAACATGGGTGGTCTGGAATTCTGATGTGTTTTCCTGGAATTTACCTGAAGGGAGGAGGAGGAGGAGGGTGCCCAGAGACAGGCAAGACACGTGTTTCTCTTAAGGGATCTTCTGAATCCAAAGAAAACCGAACTCAGTTATTCCTTTTGGCTCTTATCCTTCCCGATCTTTTTCATCTCAAGAAGATGCTGCCATCTTCAAACTGTATCCTCTCAAAAAATCAGTATTTTTTTCAAAACTTTTCAGACTGCAACTCAGAAATTTATTTTGTCACAACTCAATACAATATGAAAACATATCTATCTATAGTTACATAATATATATCTGTACAGTTACCTATCTATATGTCTATGCCTATCATCCATATCCATAGCAATATAACTATAAACAGAATATCAAATATCAGTTGCTGGTTAAGGCTGAAAGTAACTGACTTCTTGACATTTCCTCATTCTTGTCAGGGAAAATCATTAAACTAACCCTATCCGAGTTTTCTGAAGCAGAAGGAAACACAACAGTCGCCTGAATAGGGACTTGAACCCTGGGCCCTCAGATTAAAAGCCTGACGCTTTACCAACTGAGCTATTCAGCTTCTACCGAAACGTTCTTACTTTGTGTCCTTTGAATAGTCCTTTGTGGGTTTTTTTTTTTTTTTTTTTAAGCGGGGGTGAAAAGGGAGAGAGGTAGGGCCTCTTAACGCCCAAAGAAAATTTCAACAAATTTGATATTCCTCCTCACATTTTTTTAGTAGACATTTAACATTTTTCCTCATAAGTTTCAATTTTTCTGAAAGACACATAGTGATTTGTATCAAAGGAATCTTAAAACTATCATAATTTAAAACTTACCAACATCTTTTAGGAGAGAAGAGAAAGCCCTTGTTAAACTTCTGTGAGAGATTTTACATCGATATTTTAGTTCTTCGAATTTGTTATTTCCATCTTGTGTCTCTCATAGAATTTTATCCTAAAACTTGTAGTTTGTCTTTTCTTAAGCTCCCTACCATGTTTCTCTGTGCTAAATACAGGTATAAACATGGAAATCTGATGTATGTTATTTCCTTTGACCTCAAATCTATATTAAAAATACTTCTTACAGGTTGTGTTATATCTGCGTCTACTTGTACAAAATCAATCAAGGCATAATATAGATAATAACTTGAAAAACCCTTTAATAAATAATGTAATGGAAGTAAATGTGTAATTTGTCATTCTTTTTTTTTTTTTTTTTTGTCTTTTTGCTATTTCTTTGGGCCACTCCCGCGGCATATGGAGGTTCCCAGGCTAGGAGTTCAATTGGAGCTGTAGCCACCGGCCTATGCCAGAGCCACAGCAACGCAGGATCCGAGCCGCGTCTGCAACCTCCACCACAGCTCACGGCAACGCCGGATCCTTAACCCACTGAGCAAGGGCGGGGACCGAACCCACAACCTCATGGTTCCTAGTCAGATTCGTTAACCACTGCGCCACGACGGGAACTCCTAATTTGTCATTCTTTCTCCTCCATGAAATCATATACAAGACCACCTTGATTGATTCAGGTTTTCCAATTGTTCCCACAATGGGAATCCAGAAGGAGAGCATTTTTATACCCCAGGTCAATGTGCCACAGTCAAATGAGTCTTAACTTATCAGAAACATCTTAATTTATCAAGTAGAAGAGTGAGATTTTTTTCCACAGAAGGTGAGAGTGTGGGACTTGTGTGCCATGCTTCTACGGCAGACAGATTCTCAGGCAGATTTTAGAAAGTTTTTCCTTAGGAAAGGCAAAATATGTAAGATCTAGAAGCAGATTTAGTTCAACTGTTTGAACACAGCTTAACAATGGAATTCTTTAAAACATGCGCCAAGGTTGTTTCCGATGCCTTGATCCCTTGGTTACTTGTCCAACACACTTCAGCTGCTTCACTCCGCTTCTCACAAATAGTTTTTCAAAGATGAGAACGGTTTCTTTTCTTTCCTTCTTTTTTCCTGTGTCTTTTTCCTTCCTCCTCCTAGCTCACTCCTTTTCTCGGCCTTTTTTCAGTCCTCTTGAGAACCAGATGGTTCCAGGAGGGCCCTTCCCACCCCAAGTCTAACTCTTTCCCAATCTGCCAAGTATTCAGTCTCTGAACTCGCTTCTTCAAAAGCTTGTCTGGGTTTACCAGAGGAGCTGCAGAGGAAACCCAGGAGCCAGGGGAGCAAAGCCTTGAGGAAACACTTGCTTGAGATGAACCTATCAAAAATCTCTCAGATTTTCCTTTGCCAGCAAGGAAGCCAGATTTTCAGAATTCCACTTCTGATTGGAAAACATTTGGATGCATTTTGACAGGGACTGGGAGTTCTTGTGTTTGAAAACAGGATTCTTATTTTGGCAGCTGGTCTCAGGGAATAGGCTTTTGGAAGCCTCTGCACACCAAGGCCCATGTTGTTTGTGACTGCCTCTGTACAGTACCCTCCAGGGATTGCACTGCTAGATGCCAAATAAGAACTTCACTCCAAAAAAAAAAAGTAACTAGAAACTACAAAAATATTGCCCACAAAGTCCAAATTTTAAATGTCTCCTATTTAACTTCCCTCCAAATGTTTGCAGTGCCTCCTCTGATAGAAAGGGGCAGGGGAATTCCTAACTCTTTCATGTCCTCTCTTGCCTCTGGACTTTGAGGTTGCATTTCCCCTGGAATTCCTTCCCCTTTTCCTATTTGCCAGTTCCTACTTGTCCTTTGGATCTCAGTTCAGATATTACACACTACCTCCTTCTGGAAGCTTTTGCTTACTCCTTAGGTCTGGTTTAGAAGCTCCTGGAATATACACAGGATCCTGAGATTATTTCAATCCTATTAACAGTGTTTATTACACGTTACATTATAACTATCTCTTGTGTGAGTTTTTCACTAGCAAGTTCAGGGCTCAGTCCTTAAATATCACATATATGCAAGTATCTTTCCATCTTGGACTGCATCTTTAAACTCCAAATTCACATATGCAGCTGCCTTCTCAACAAGTATTTTATACTTAACATTGTCAAAAACTGAATTCCTGATCTTTGTCCCAAACTTTTTCACGGATCTTCCCCATCTCAATAAATAACTGTCCCATTTGTGCAATGATCTGTGAATCCTTGCTTTGGCTCACATCGTACATCTCATCTATCAGCTCAACCTTCAAAATATATCCATAATCCAACCAGTTTGTACTACTTTCATTGTTATCATATAGAAATCTATCATTATCTCTCAGGTAGATTTTTGCAATAGACCCCTCACTGGTCTCCCTGTTTCTATTAACCTTGCTCCTTTCCTGTCTACTCTATAAACAAAGGAGTAGTGAAAAATTCTCCAAGGGTTCAAAATTCTTCAAGAGTGTCCCTCTTGTTCAGTAATGTTGGAGGCATGAATATGTGACACGACAAAGAATGGAAAGAAAAGACTGGCGCCATAGAGTGGCTGTAGAAGGTCAGTCTATACAAAGTCTTATGACTCTCTCATGACACTTGAGGCAAAATGAATGAGAACAACATCAAAGAATGGCATCTGGAAAACAAGATTGCTGAAGCACAGATGTTGCTCATGGAAAACCATCAGCTCTGACATTCTCAGGACTGGAGCCTTGGGAGATTTTTGGGAGAGGCCATAGATGGCTTGAAGCAAACAACAAATTATGGCCTGGGAGGGCTAAAACATTTATGATTACTTTATGTGCTTAGGAATGACTGTCCTAGCATATCTTGCTTCCAATCTGTTTGAAGTAAAATTCCAATGTATCCCCTGCATGTACAAGGAAGTAGAAAATAGTAAATAAAAACCATGAGTTCGCTCAGAGGGTTGCTATTGCTTCTTGAAGGCGGTAACCCCCGATCCCCACTCTATTTCTGTGTCTCTTCCTTCTTATTTCTGTGGCACCACTGACTTTGGGACCTGGGTTGACGAGCAGGCCTTGTCACAGTAAAAAAGCCAAAGTGCTTCTAGTGGCCTGCAAGAGTCCTCCCCTCCTCTCTAGCTCCTTGCTCTTCCTAAACAAGTCAGACACACTCTACCTCAGTCCTTTGCACACACTGTTTCCTCTGCCTGATAATAGCCTTTTCCAAACAGGCACCTAATTCATTTCTTCATATCCTTCAGGTCTGCTCAAATATCACTTTCTCACTTAAGTCTTATCTGTTCAACATATTTAAAATTACAAAACATAAAAAGAAAAAAACCCCAGCAATCCCTATTATATTTTCTGTTTTATTTTTCTTTATTTATACTTATTGCCATCTACTACACTTTATATTTTACTTTTTCATTGGTCTGCATTTCCCATTAGAATGCAAACTCCATGAAAATAGACTTTTATTAGAGTTCCCTTGTGGTGAAGTGGATTAAAGATCTGGCATTGTCACTGCAGTGCTCAGATTGCTACTGTGGTGCAGGTTTGATTCCTGGTCCGGGAGCTTTCACATGCCACAAGTGCAGCCAAAAAAAAAAAAAAAGACAAGAAAATAAAATAGAGAGTTTTGCCCATTTCGTTCACAGATATAGTCTCAGTATCTACAAGAGTGTATGTCAAACAGCAGCTACTCATTAAAAATTTGTTGAATGGTCTACCAGAGTACAATAAATGTTTTTCCATAGGTGGATGTATAAGCAAATTTCAAGAGTTTAACCCTCAGAAGGGACAGGAATAGTCTGTTCATACGCAAAAGTTCTGGATTCCATTAATATAGCTCCCTGTTGTGGTTGTGTATACAAACCTGACTGAGTTGCTAATGATAGTCCTTTCATTTAATTATGTGACCCATCATTGCTAGTTAATGTTTGTGCAAAGACTTAAAGCTTGACCCTATTAGGACCTGAGACTTCTAATCCTATCTGGAGAGCTGCAGATGTTCATCTGCGTAATCACTAGTTGTTCTACTTTCCAAACCTTCAAATGTCCAGGAATAAACCCTGACTCCTGAGCAACTGGAACTAAGAATGGATGAAGATAAACACATGAGGTCTGAGGTAGTGGGACTCTAAAGAAGATATAGTTTCCTGTAAGAGTTCTGAGTAGCACATTTAAGAAATTTTATTTATCTGGTTGTTTTGTATTTTGAAAAGGTATTACACTCATAGAGTTCAAAAGAAGTATAAATAGTTATAAAATTAAAGTTCCCCTCCCATTCTATTACTCACCTACTTTTATTCCTACTCTTTTATCCATCATCTACAGGTTTCTACTATTATTAATTTATTATTTATCCTCTGGAGTTTATCAATTTGCATATAGGTATATATATTCTGAGTCTTGTTTTTGACACCTCACAATATATTTTGGGAATCTTTACACATTGATAACATGGAAAGCTGTTGTCTTTGCTTAGTTTTACATTTTGTTGTGGAATAAAGCATGCAGAGAAATAAATAAAACCTTATTTCTACAGCTTAATGAGTAATTATAAAGTGAACACCCATTTAACCATTACTCAGGAAAAAAAAAAGAAGAGTGGAGTTCCTGTTGTGGTGCAGTGGAAATGAATCTGACAAGGAACCATGCAGGTTTTGATCCCTGGCCTCGCTCAGTGGGTTAAGGATCCAGCATTGCCATGAGCTGTGGTGTAGGCCAGCAGCTACAGCTTCAATTAGGCCCCTAGCCTGGGAACCTCCATATGCTGTGGGTGCAGCCCTAGAAGACAGAAAGGTTAAAAAAAACCAAACAAACAAAAGAGTAATTCTGGCACTCTGGAAGCCCTCTGTATGTTCCTTCCATTCACCTTTGCCTTCCACACTCTTTTTTTTTTTTTTTTTCTTCCACACTCTTCTTATCCCCCCAGAAAACCACAATCCTGACTTTTTCTTATATTCTTAATACATATTACCACCTAAGATTACATCCCTAAACAATATATCATAATTATGTGGATTTTAAAACATATAAGTATAATCATACTAAATCTTTACTTTGTATCTTTTCAAAAAAATTACGTTTGGAGTTCCCATCGCAGTGCAGTGGTTAACGAATCCGACTAGGAACCATGAGGTTGTGGGCTTGACCCTTGGCCTTGCTCAGTGGGTTAAGGATCCGGTGTTGCCATGAGCTGTGGTGTGGGTCGCAGATGCAGCTCTGATCCCGCGTTGCTGGGGCTCTGGCGTAGGCTGGTGGCTACAGCTCTAATTAGACCCCTAGCCTGGGAACCTCCATATGCCACGGGAGCAGCTCAAGAAAAGGCAAAATACAAAAAAAAAAGAAAGAAAGAAAGAAAAAAAATTTTGTTTGTAAGATTCCTCCATATTGTTACGTGCAGCTCTGATCTGTTCACTGTCAATTACTGAATAGTAGTCAAAATAATTTTCCAATTTACTGTGATTGTTCAAGTTGTTTCCAATTCTAGCTATAAAACACAATACCATTATGAACATTCTTATAAAAATCTCCTGGTGTACATGTGCACATATTTCTCCTGGGTATATATCTAGGGCAATAGGGTATGTGTATCTTCGAATTACTAGATAAAGTCCAACTGTTTTCCAAAGTAGTTGTATCATTTTAGACAATAATGGAGATGAAAGTTCTTATTATGTTACATCCTTGCCAATTTTTATTGCTTGTCTTGTTAAGTTAGTAATTCTGGTGGAAGATCAGTAGTATTTAAGTATAGGACAACTTGCATTTCTCCTAATTTCTAATAAAGTTGATTGCTGTAGTTTTTAAAAATATGTCCACAAATTCTTCAGCATTCATTTTTTTTTTTTTTTGTATAATGATCGTAACAATCTGATTTCACAGGATTTCCATCCCACGGCACACTTCTTATTAAAAGATGGAGTCTGATACCCCTCTCCTTGACTATGGGCTGGACTTAGTCATTTCTAAGAAACAGCATGAAGCAGAAATGACATTATGACATCACAGGCTAAATAAAAGACAAACATATGCCTGACTCATTCTCTCATAAAAGCTATAGCTTTCATAGAGTCATGGACTCATAAAAGTTCTTTATATATTATAGCCTATATTTTCATGTTAGTCTTATAAGTTATTCATGTTGCAAATATCTTGTCCCATTCTGTGTTTCATTCTTTTGTAGTTTTTTTTTTTTTAATGACTGGAGTTCCTCATTTCACTTAAATTTGTAAATATAATATCATTAAATTTATCAATTTTCCCCTTATGTTTAGTGCTTTTGTGTCTTATTCCTTTAGAAATCGTCTCCTAGCCCAAGTCTTCAGGATATTTTTTGATTTTCTTTTCTAAATGCTTCATAATTTTGCCTTTTATATTTTAGCATTAATGCAGCTGGAATTAATTTTTATGTGTGGTGTATATTTTCCACATGGATATCTAATTACACCAATACAATTTATTGAAGACTTTCCTTTCCTTCCTCTCCCACAGTACCCTGTTATAAGCCAAATGTGCTCTTTTTTTTCTGTTCCATTGGTCCATTTGTCTATCATTGCACCAGTATCACTCTGTCTGAGTTGATACGGCTTTAAAGGAAATTTTCCTATATGGTTGAGTGTCAGGAGACATGTTTCTACAATATTTTCTTAGCCTCTTTGCTGAAAACTCCATCTTCTCCTGCTTTACTTTACCCCATATTCCTGCTTGAAAAACAGTCACAGTGCTGGTAAATGACTTAAGCTTAAGAACAAAGAAAGACCTAAAGGCATACATTATTCATATGGTCAGCTGAATGAGGACATAATGCGATGGTCTAGGCATGCTGGACCTGTGCAGATTGGCATGCCATTTGCGCAGCATGATATGTCCTGTTAAAATAAGAGAAAGAGGAACCTCATGGTCCCAAGTGGTTTATGAGCAGTCATTAGCAGAATATGCATTAGCAAAGAGAACCAAGGTACAAACCCAGGCATCCCAGGTTGCCGCCGATAGGCATGCCATTTGTGGAAGCACAGTGATGATTTTCTAGATGCTATGTATAGATAGCTGATGCCAAGCTTCCTCAATGCTAATAATTGTTAAATGCCTAAAGGTCAGAATAAAAGCTTAACCATCTACCAGCTATGTGACTTTTAAAATAATAAAAGAACTTTTAAAATAATAAAAAAACTATATCCTGTACCTATAGCTCCCTCCTCACTTGATGTAATCTCAAAGAGCACAATAAAAGCAGTGTGGTTTCTTGAGGTGGCGCTCTTGGTCCCTGAGACCTTGAGTCCCCCAGTTCCCACCTTTAATTAAGATAAATGTCTCTGTGTCTTGTTTTGTGTTAACTTTTTCCTTAAGTTTCACAGCACCCATTCTTCAGCCCTCACCTGCTGAGCTGGTCCCAGCAGTTGAGCAAGGGCTTAAAATGAAATAGCTAAAGCAATCTTGAAAAAGAAAAACAGAACTGGAGGAATAGTATCAGATAATACTACAAAGCTACAGTTATCAAAACAATATCACACTGGCACAAAAACAGAAATATAGATCAATGGAACAGGACTGAAAACCCAGAAATAAACCCAAGTACCTATGGTCAACTAACCTATGAAAAAGATAAGAAGAACATACAGTGGAGGAAAGATGTTCTCTTCAATAAGTGTGCTGGGAAAATTGGAAAGCTACATGTAAAAGAATGAAATTATGTATTCTTTCAAGAACCTATGAAAACCGTAGACTTTCTTCCCAGAAGATTGCATAACCCATTCACTCAATTTTGAGAGCAGTTACAAAATAAAGTTTATAGTACTAGAAACACAAATATACTATATTAACAATAATTAATTTGAAAGTGTAATGGAAAACAGATTTTATTCACAAAACCTAGTTCCTTTCATCTGGGATATGATAGACAAAATGTTTCCAAAATATAACAATTCTAGAGAGTTCCCATCATGCCTCAGTGGGTTAGGAACCCAACACATTTTCCATAAGGATGAGGGTTCCTTCCCTGGCCTTGATCAGTGGGTTAAGCATCCAGCATTGCCATAAGCTGCAGCATAGGCTGCAGATGCAACTCCAATCCCTGTGTTGCTGCAGCCAGCAACTGCAGCTCTGATTTGACCCCTAGCCTGGGAACTTCCATATGCTGCATGTGTGGCCTTTATTATTATTATTATTATGGGAGGCACGGCTGCAAAAGCAATAGATTGATAGAGCAGAAAATACGACTGTGAAGCAGGCCAAGTACCTAAAAGAATATGGCATATGAAATTCCAAATTAGGAGTAATTGGATAGCTCAGTAACAATTCTCAATTGTTATTCAACCATTATAATAAGCAAATATCCCAAGTGATAGTAAGAGTATTCAATTTAGTAGAGAAAGCTGAGCAAGTTACAAGATTAAATTTGGATGAATTCTAGGTAAATTAGTTTTATGTACCAACAGTTTGATTCTTTTTTTTTCTGAGGTTTTATCCAGCACCATATTCTTAAGATCCCAACTTTTCTATTGCAATAATTCATAGAATTTATACTACTTTATCTCAATATATTCTTCAATATTCATGATATGTTGAATTTTGGAGAACCAATATAAGGGTAATAAACACCATATAACATATAAGGCATGTGGTTTATATCTTCACTGAATCCTTAGTGATACTATATCCTCAAATTATGAATCACACACTTGATGTAGAATAAGTCACTATGAACCATATCCATAGAAGCCTGTATTAGCAATGTAATAAATGTGGCTCTTAAAAATCAATTAATCAGGGCTTCCAATATTTCACATGGGTAAATTAAGGTCTAAAGAGGTAGAGCAACTAACCCCAAAATAAGTAATAGACCTATTTTGTAAGAGAGACAAGATTAGAATCCATGACTTCCAAAACTCAGAAATGTGTACTCTCCACTAAACTATAAGGTCACTCTACGTAGTTAAGAGTTTTCATGATCCTTCTTCTGTTTCCTTCGGAGGGATCTGCATACTAGCCAAACTCCCAAGGCATTCAGAGAATTTCTCTCCAGTATAAAGTTTTTGTTAATCAAATGAGGAGTTTTGTCTAAAGGTTTTTCTACACTCAGAATGTATTTTTGCCTTTCCTCCACTATGAATTTTCTCGTGTTTTTGTGGTCTGGTTAAAGGCTTTCCCACATCCGTTACATTTGTAGTTTTTCTTCAGTATGAGTTTTCTGATGTTTTCTAAGGTCTGTCCTCCTGCTGAAAGCCTTGCCACATTTATTACATTTGTAAGGTTTCTCTCCAGTATGAATGATCTGATGTTGAATAAGGCCTGATCAGTAACTAAAGACTTTTCCACATTCATTACACTTACAAGATTTTTCACTAGTATGAGTTTTTTGGTGATTTGTGAGGTTTGTACTCTGACTGAAGGCTTTTCCACATACATTTATAGGGTTTATCTCCCTCCAGTGAGAGTTCTCTGATGTTGAATAAGTGCCGATTGATCACTGAAGGCTTTTCCACAGTCATTGCATTTGAAGGGCTTCTCACCAGTATGAATTCTCTTATGCTGAATAAGGGCTGAACAGAAACTGAAAGCTTTCCCACAATCGTTACATTCATAGGGCTTCTCTCCAATGTGGGTTCTCTTATGCAGAATATGCCCAGAACACTAAAAGCTTTTCCGCATTCATTACATTTGTAAGGTTTTTCTCCAGTATGAACTCTCATGTGTTGTATAAGGAATGAACTCTGGGTAAAAGTTTTCCCACATTCCACAATTATATGGCTTCTCTCCTGTATGATGTCTCTGATGTTGAGTAAGGTATTTACTTCTGCTGAAGGCTTTCCCACATTCCTTACATTCAAATGGCTTCTCACCAGTATGAGTTCTTTTATGTCGAATAAGAGCTGAGTAGTTACCAAAGGCTGTCCCACATTCATTACATTCATAGGGCTTCTCTCCAGTGTAAGTCCTTTGACGCTGAATAAGGGCTGAACAATCACTGAAGGCATTCCCACATTCATTGCATTTGTATGGTTTCTCTCCAGTACTCATTTTCTGATGTTGAATGAGGTCTGAACAGTAATTGGAAGCTTTACCACAGTCATTACATTCAAAAGGTTTCTCTCCAGTATGTACAATATGATGTTGAATAAGAGCTGAGTGATCACTGAAGGCTTTTCCACATTCATTACATTTGTAGGGCTTTTCTCCTGTGTGAATTCTTTGATGTTGTGTAAGATGTGCACTCTGACTAAAGGTTTTACCACATATATTGCATTCATAAGGTTTCTCTCCAGTATGAATTCTTTGAAGTAAAGTAAGATGTGTGCTTTGGGCAAAAGCCTTTGCACATTCAAGACATTTATATGGTTTTTCACCAGTGCAAATTCTTCGATGCTGAGTAAGGTATGTGCTACGAATCAATGCCTTGCTGCATTCAGTACACTCGTAAGGCCTTTCCCCACTATGAATTCTCTGATGTTGATTAAGGACTGAGCAATAACTGAAGGCCTTCCCACATTCATTGCATTTGTAGGGCTTTTCTCCAGTATGAGTTTTCACATGGTTTGTTAAATGGAAACTCTGGTTAAATTTCTTTCCACATTCGTTCCATGTATAGGGTCATTCTCCAGTATGACTTCCTTGATGTTGAATGAGGGCAGTGTGGTCTCTGAAGGTTTTCTCACATGCACTACATTCACAAGGTTCCTTTCCATCACATTTACTTTGTATAATTAAATCTGAGTTTTGTTTGAACATTTTCCCATGTGTACCACATTCATGGCAATGCTCTTCTATAGAATCACTCTGCTCTGAAACAAGTATTTCTCTTTCAATTATTTCCAAATCATTAGATTCTACAGCTCTTTCTTTGGCAGAAATTTTCATGTAGGTGACTATATTTTGTCCCAAATTTTTCTCCTGGTTTATGCGCTAATTCTTAAATTGGCCTCTAGATTTCCAGGTTTCTCCCAATATAAAGTTTCTCTGTGTAAATTCTTCCACCTTTGTTCCTTGAAATGAACCTTCTTTGAAAATGCCCTGCTGTTCTATTGTTGATTTTGTGGCTCTAGGTCTAGACTTCCCATCTAAAAGATATAATAATACAAATCTACTATAAGTCCAGTTCTGGGAGAAAAGAAACCAGTATATTGGAAATAAAATAATGAAATTGAAAATACTGAGAACACGCCATACTGGGAATATAAATAGGTTTAGGTTTAGTAATCTAAAGGAGTATGGAGTGAAAAAGCTAGTGGTGTGAAAAGGTCTGATTCAAGAATAATATAATCAAAGAGGATGAAGCCATTCTGTCAGGTGAGAAGGATTATTAGGGAAAAGGCTGAACTATAGAACTTAGAAGAGAAAAATACGAATTTGAGTAGGGATTAAGAAAAGAAAACTGTTATCAAAGAGAGTCTTTTAGGGAGTCTTCTATGAGAACACTATTCAAGCAATATTTAATAATTTTCTGTTAAAAGGCTATTAAGAGCTATTTAAATTTATTTCAAATGAACTTTCCTGTTATATTTGAGAAGGGGGTCTGTTTGGCGAAGGACCCATAAGGTCCTGCTCAACTACAAAAGGGGTGGGATGTAGGAGTTCCTGTTGTGGCTCAGTGGTTAATGAATCTGACTAGGAACCATGAGGTTGCAGGTTTGATTGCTGGCCTTGCTCAGTGGTTTAAGGATCCGGTGTTGCTGTGAGGCCGCAGATGTGGCTCGGATCCCGCATTGCTATGGCCCTGGCATAGGCTGGTGGCTACAGCTCCGATTATACCCCTAGCCTGGAAACCTCCATATGCCGTGGGTGTGGCCCAGAAAAGACAAAAATTTTTTTTTAATTAAAAAAAAAATAAAGGGGTGGGATGTAGAAGCCTGATGGCCCATGTTCTGAATCAAGTAAAAAGAAGAATGTGTAGGAGGTCCCATCGTGGCACAGTGGTTAACAAATCCGACTAGGAACCATGAGGTTGTGGGTTCGATCCCTAGCTTTGCTCAGCAGGTTAAGGATCCGGCATTGTGGTGAACTGTGGTGTAGGTGCGGTGAGCTGTGGTGTAGGTTGCAGACGCCGCTTGGATCCCTAGTTGCTGTGGCTCTGGTGTAGGCTGGAGACTACAGCTCCGATTGGACCCCTAGCCTGGGAACCTCCATATGCGGTAGGAGCAGCCCTAGAAAAGGCAAACACACACACACACACACACACACACACACACACCTGTTTTCAGTGTGATGCTTGTATCCTGACATATAAAAAGCAAGCCTTAAACATAAGGGCTTAAATAGATTTTTATTGACTAATATTCCTAACATTCAACTTTCACTTTTCACTTTAACTAGTTTATTATAGCTTCTCCTATGCAAAAAGCCCTTCTTTCCTTGTTTTGCCCATCTAATTATTGGCCATATTGTAGAGCCCCACTCAAATTACACTAGTTTTCCTGATCTCCCATAGTATTTACTGTACTGTCCTCACTTCTAATTTTAGCACTTAAAAGCAATCCCTTATTTTTTATCTATTAGCTCATATGTACATATGTTGTTTCTAGAGTTTCATGTTTTAGAAGGAAATTCTGATTACTTCCTTAGTTGTATAGCTAATATTTATTGAGTTTATGCTAAGCTGACTCATAATATTAACATAGTTAATTCTCCTAACAAGCCTATGAGGTGCATAACAAAATCCCTGTTTCAAGGGAGGTTCAGAATGAATAAATGGGACATCAAAGCGTACTGCCCCACAGAGTACCCTTTAGCAACATGTGGCTACTGAATATTAGAAATATGGCTAGTCAAAACTGATGTTGGCTGAAAGTATAAAACTCATACCACATTTTGAAGAGTCAGTATAAAAAAAATGTAAAATATCTCATTAACAATTTTTTATATTGATAACATGTTTAAATAATGTTTTAAATGTGGGATTAGGAATTCCCATTGTGGCATAGTGTAAACGAATCCAACTAGTATCTATGAAGATGTGGGTTCTATCTCTAGCCTCCTTCAGTGAGTTAATGATCTGGCATTGCTATGAGCTGTGGTATACATCACAGATGCAGCTGTAGCTGTGGTGTAGGCCAGCAGCTGTAGCTCTGATTCAACTCATAACCTGGGAACTTCCATATGCCACAAGTGTGGCCCTAAAAAGCAAAAAAAAAAAAAAAAGTGGGATTAAATAGAAATATTATTAAAAGTTAATTTTATCTGATTTTCATTACTTTTTAACATGACTAAAATTTAGTCAGGAAAATGAAATTTACTCATAGAAAATTCTGAATTAAACATGTGGCTTATACTATATTCCTGTTGATCAATACTGGCTTAGAGAGATTAGACATTTTCTCAAGGCTACAGAGTGAGTTAGTGGCAAAGCCAGGACCCAGCGCAGTCAGCTGGGTGTGAGAGTTCACCAACTTTACCACTGGTTCCAAAATTGTGTCAGCATATTCTCCATCACAGAACTCATCAGCCTTTTTTTTTTTTTTTTGGCTTTTTGCCTTTTCTAGGGCCACTCCCATGACATATGGAGGTTCCCAGGCTAAGGGTCCAACTGGAACTGTAGCCACCGGCCTATGCCAGAGCCACAGCAACACGGGATCCGAGCCATGTCTTTGACCTACACCGCAGCTCACAGCAACACCAGATCGTTAACCCACTGAGCAAGGCCAGGGATCAAACCCACAATCTCATGGTTCCTAGTCAGATTTGTTAACCACTGAGCCATGACAGGAACTCCCCAGAATCTTTTATATAACAATTCTACTTTGGGAAATTCATACATATGGAATAGTTCATTGCAGCATTATCTGGAATTGATGATATATCAGTTGAATCCTCAAAAACTGAAAAGCAAAAAACATAATAACTGAATAAAACTAGAATAGAATATTCAAGGACTGTAATACAACCACAAAAGCTGTAATGTGTGCATAATGTGAATATAAGAAAGAGAAAAGCAAAGTAATATCTGAAACAATAAGGATGTAGAATTCCATGTTAATGTTAGATACCAAGCCACAGATCCAAAAAGCCCAGAGAAAATCAAGAAGAATAAGTGCCAAAACCCCCCTATGACTGGGCATATCACTTTTGAATTACAGAAAATCAAAAATAAAGAAAAAATCTGTAAAAAAAATCAGAGGAAAAAAAATTCTCTCTACAGAGAGGAGCAAAAATAGGAATTATAACCAACTTCTCATCAGAAACCAAGCAAGAAGAGAGTGGAGTGAAATCTTCAAGTATTGAGAGTAAAACTCACCAACCTAAAATTCTATACCCTGTGGAATTATCCTTCAAAAGTGAAAGAGAAATAACAGACAAAAATTGAGAAAATACTTTGCCACCAAACCTTGTAAGAAATGTTAAAAATTCTTTAGAGAGAGGAAAATGACATAGGTCAGAAACTTGGATGTATATAAAGAGCATCAAAGAAGGATTAAGTGAAGTTAAAATAAAATCTTACTATTCTCATTCTTACATGATCTAAACAGATAACAATTTATTTAAAATAATAATAGCTATACTGCATTTGATCATGTATGCTTACATATATATCCCATGTGTGTGAGCTCTGTATGTATATATACATATAAGTAAATGGATGACAGCCATGATACAAGAAATGAGAGGAAAGAATTAGAATTATTTTATTATAAAATATATTACCCATGAAGTGGTACAGTTTTAAATAAAAGTAGACTTGGATTAATTGTAGATGTATACTGCAAACTCTAGGACAAACACTTAAAAGTTTTTTAAAAAGTATAATTGATTCGTTAAGAGAAAATAAAATCATATGAATTGCTCAATTAAAACCATAAAAGGCAGAATAGAGTAGACGACAAAATAGGAACAAAGGACAAGAGCAAGAAATAGAAAACAGTAACAAATATGGTATATACTAATCCAACTATATTAAAAATCACTTTGAATGCCAATGGTCTAAATGTACCAATGAAATGAGATTGTCAGAGTGGATCAAAAAACAAGACTCAATGGTATATTGTCTATAAGAAATCCTTAAAAGACATACACATATCAAAAATAAATGGGAGTTTCCATTGTGGTGCAGCAGGAGGCAAGTCCGACTGGGAACCATGGGGTTGTGGGTTCGATCCCTGGCCTCGCTCAAAGGGTTGAAGATCCAGCGTTGCCGTGGGCTGTGGTGTAGGTCACGGATACAGCTGGGATCCTGGGTTGCTATGGCGTAGGCCAGCAGCTATAGCTCCGACTGGACCCCTAGCCTGGGAACCTCCATATCCCGCCAATATGGCCCTAAAAAGGCAGAAAAGACTAAATAAATAAATAAATAAATGGATGGATGGAAAAATATACCATGCTAACAGGTATCAAAAGAAAACAGGAGGAACATATTAACATGTATTTAAAAAAAGTAGGAATTGCAATATCAATTTCAGACAGAGCAGTCAAAATGTGTGGGATTCTAGCCAGGCTAACTAAGAAAAAAGAGAGATGATACCAATTATTAACATCAGAAATGAAAGAGGGGACATTACTACAGATTTCATGCACATTAAAAAAAAAAGGAATACTGTGACAACACAAATTGGATAACCTAGATGAAATGAACCAATCCTTTAAAGACAAAATCTACCACAGGAAGTAACAATTTTAATGTGCCTCATTCTCTTAATGAAATTGGATAAATAATTAATAACCTTCCAAAATAGAAAGCACCAGGCCCAAATGGGATCGCTGGAGAATTCTACCAAACATTTAAGAAATAAATTATATCTATTCTCTAAAAACTCTTTCAGAGCTTAGAAGCAAAGGGAATACTTCCTCATTCTATTATGTCAGCATTACCATACCACCAGAACCTAATAAAGACATTTATAAGAAAAAAAAATTACAGGAGTTCCCATCGTGGCGCAGTGGTTAACAAATCTGACTAGGAACCATGAGGTTGAGGGTTCGATCCCTGGCCTTGCTCAGTGGGTCAAGGATCCGGCATTGCCGTGAGCTGTGGTGTGGGTTCCAGACGTGGCTTGGATCTGGCGTTGCTGTGGCTCTGGTGTAGGCTGGCAGCAACAGCTCCGAATGGACCCCTAGCCTGGGAACCTCTATGTGCCGCAGGCAGCAGCCCTAGAAAAGGCAAAAAAGAAAAAGAAAAAATTATTACAGACCAGTATTTCTTATGAACATAGATGTAAAAATTCTCAACAAAATATTAATAAATTGAATCTAAAAATATATGAAAATAATTATAGGAGTTCCCGTTGTGGCGCAATGGTTAACGAATCCGACTAAGAACCATGAGGTTGCGGGTTCAGTCCCCGCCCTTGCTCAGTGGGTTAACGATCCGGCGTTGCCGTGAACTGTGGTGTAGGTTGCAGACTCGGCTCGGATCCTGCGTTGCTGTGGCTCTGGCGTAGGCCAGTGGCTACAGCTCCGATTCAACCCCTAGCCTAGGAACCTCCATATGCCTCGAGAGCGGCCCAAGAAAAATGGCAAAAAGACAAAAAAAAAAAAAAAGAATTATACACCACAAATAAGTGGGGTTTATACGAGGTATGCAAGGCTAATTTCAATTAATGTCATCTATTATATCAACAGCCTAAAAAAGTAAATCAAGTATAACAAAAAAAAAATTTTAAGGCCTAGAAAAGAGAATCTATATGATCACATCAATAGATGCAGAAAAAGCATTTGAAGAAAATTCAACAACCATTTATGATTAAAAACTCTCAATAAACTAAGAATAGAGGGGAACTTTGTCAACTTTATAAAACTATTTTTAAAAAATCTCCAGCTAACATCATACTTGAGAAATTTTCAGCTTCTCCACTAAGCTCAGGTACAAGGCCAGGATGTCCATTCTCACCACTCCTTTTCAAAAATGTATTAAAAGTCCTTTCTGGAGTTCCCATTGTAGTGCAGTGGGCTAAGGATCCAGTGTTGCTGCAGCTGGGAACTTCCATGTGCCGTGGACATGGCCAAAAAAGTGCCTTTATCTCTATCTGATTTGTTCATAATGTGCTTGCTTCTTTTATTATTCTATGTGCCATCCCATGAAAGGCCACAGACATTGTGGCCTCAGTCCCACATGAACCCTATGCATGGCCAAAGCAGGTTCCAGAGAGCAAGAGCAATAACTTAGTCTCTATCCTAGTACTTACTACCAGTAATGAAATTACCTTTTTGAGTGTATTTCCCTTTACACTCCCGAGGCAGGAATCAAGCTTTATCCATCTTTACATCCCTCATACCAACACTGTACCTAGCATATGGTAGGTGCTTGACAATGTTTGCTGAACTGAAGAACTGTGCTGAAATTTGTATTGGGTTCATAATCCGGTTTTTAACACATTGGATTCACATATTCATTCGGCTCTGTATTAAGGATCTTACAGGTAATGGGATAAAACTAAATCAGGCCGTTTCCAAGCTACACTATTATGGGTAAAAGGCTGATACGGAAAAATGGGGTCACTCGAGGTGATCGAGGCTTCAAACATTGTCTCAAACCGACCTCACCATACAGGCCCGGAAGCTTTCTTCCCATCTTCTCACATAATGCTCCTTCCCCTGTGTTCTCCTCTCACCCTTCAAGATGAAGAAAAGGAAAGTGATCTTTCCTCAAATTCAGTCTTCAGATCACTCTCACATTCGATCTTGTCTATTTCTTACCTCTCTCTTATTGCAATGTCGTCACTTCCACCTTGCTGTGTTCTGGCTGCTGTGACATCACAAAGGCTGTTCCCTGTACTACTGCCGGTTGTGTTTCCTTAGTGACCCTGGGCCTCCACCAGACGAGTCCTTGGTCCGGGTTGGGGGTGTCCCCTTATCCAGTTTGTGGCTCTTAGAAAATCGCCTCTGCCCCTCCTTGCACACCCACGTTTCTGCCATTTGGAGGCCAGGCTGGGCCTCGTATTTTATTACCAGGGCCCGCCAGCTGCCATCACTCTCAGGATAATCGCGTTAGTGCCAAGTTCTTATGCGCAAAAGCTGCCCCAACTCCGTGGCTCTAGAATCCCCGATCCTGCACGGCCTCGAGCTCACGCGGAGCCACAGATGGCCTGGAGGGAGCGTCCTGGTTTCCCCAAGCGCCCTTCGGTGGTAGAGACAGGGGCAGGTAAAAAGGTGAACCTCTGTCCCCTACCCACAGCCCCGTCCTTCTTTAAGAATAAGGTCCACCCCTGCTAAGCTTTAGAACCTGCAAGGCCTGACCCACTTGCCAGGAGCTAGGGGAACCTCAGATTCTCAGCGCACTCCTGGGAGCCAGGACAAAGGGCTCCCGGGTCCCAGAACTACGCCTGCGCGCCTCTAGCCTTTGCTGAACCAGTTCTCCCCCTGCAGACTACATTTTCCAGGAACTTGTGCGGCTGATCGGATTCACCCGCAGGGGTGTGCCTGGATCCGCCCCCTGTGATCCTAATTGGGTAGAAATAGGCGTGGCCACAGGACAGCAGCGGCATCCCGGGGTTTTCCCAGTATCGTCCAAATTTACCTGACATCTCCGCTGTGACAGAGGTTTACGTGAATAATTTGCATGCAGCAAAGTTCTATATTACAGCACTGACTTTTTTCTAAGTAACCAAAGGACAAAGGCAGGTTCCTATTATCTTTTTTACGACTTAAACTACCTATTAAAAAAAAAAAAAAAAAAAAAAAAACACCGGAGTTCCCGTCGTGGCGCAGTGGTTAACGAATCCGACTAGGAACCATGAGGTTGCGGGTTCGGTCCCTGCCCTTGCTCAGTGGGTTAACGATCCGGCGTTGCCGTGAGCTGTGGTGTAGGTTGCAGACGCGGCTCGGATCCCGCGTTGCTGTGGCTCTGGCGTAGGCCAGTGGCTACAGCTCCGATTCAACCCCCAGCCTGGGAACCTCCATATGCCGCGGGAGCGGCCCAAGAAATAGCAACAACAACAACAACAAAAAAGACAAAAAAAAAATCACAGTATCACACGAAAATTAGTCTCATTTTATAATAACCATAGCCAATGATTATTAAGCACATCCTGTTTACCAGGCACTCTTATTATAAGTACTTTATATGTATGCTCTCATCTAAAAAAGCAAAAATCAGCCCTGCCATTAACCAGACTTAGATGACACTGATAAAGCCAGCCTACGTTTCCCCAAATTCATACTGCAGCTGTAGTGTCATAATGATCCTTTTAAAATACTACTTTTTAAACTATGACACCCATATCTTTGCCTTGCTACTCCACTTTAAAAAAATACTGAGAAATATGGTTTGCTAAAATCATAGATTGTCAAACTATTTGACATTCTGTAAGGTAAAATGAACATCTCCCTCTTACCTGGAAGATCAGAGCTCTCTCTGACAGAAAAACAATCTCTATTTCCAAACCAGCTGCAGAACTTCAGATACAGCATTTTCAGAAACGACATCATAACTTTGAGATTTCTAATGAAAGAGGTCCCTGAGTTCATTTAAAAATCCAAATTGGGGGGTTCCCGTTGTGGCTCAGTGTTTACGGAAACTGATTAGCATCCATGAGGATTCAGGTTCAATCCCTGGTCTTGCTCAGTGGGGTAAGGATTTGGCTTTTCCGTGAGCTGTGGTGTAGGTCGCAGACAGGGATCGCATCTGATGTGGTTGCGGCTGTGGCTGTGTCGTAGGCAGGCAAACTATAGCTCCGATTCCACCCCTAGCCTGGGAACCTCCAGGTGCTGCAGGTGCAGCCCTAAAAAGCAAAAACAAACACAAACAAAAACAACAACAAAAACCCCAAAGCCAAATTGGCCTTGTAGTGAGTCTTATCAAAATGCTGCTTCATTCAATCCTACCTAAATCATACCCTTCCTTAAAACCCTACAATAACCCTGGTCCATCCTTTGAGAGATGCCCTATGGCTCTGCTGATGATACTCTACCTTGTAGCAAGTGAATAAATCCAATTTTGTTGGACTATAGGTTTATCCTTGGTAGTCTTTATCAGATGTTTTGACACATTTTACTTCAAAACAGAAGCTCACAGATGGGAACATTATAATCAAATGATTTTTTTTTTCTTTTTAGGGCCGCACTTGTGGACCCAGGCTATGGGTCCAATCTGAGTTACAGCTGCCGGCCTATGCCACAGCCACAGCAACATCAGATCTGATCCACATCTGCAACCTACACTACAGCTCACGGCAACACCAAATCCTTAACCCACTGAGCGAGGCCAGGGATCAAACCGCAACCTCGGTTCCTAGTCGGATTCATTTCCACTGCGCTAGGACGGGAACTCCCTCAAGTGATTTTCTAATGAATGATTGAGGTAGTTATTATTAATCTCATTTTACAGATGAAGAAATAGGTTCAGAGAGGCTAAATAACTCACCCAAGGTCACGCACGTGGTTTGGCTACAAGAGCTCATATTGCTAATTGCTGTGTTTTCTGCCCAACTGCTTTCCAAATACTAAGAAACATGCCCAAGATGTTACTTGATCCTGTGATCCTAACTGGGCAGAAATGGGCACGGCCACAGGAGAGCAGCTGTATCCTGGGGTTTTCCCAGTATGGTCCAGATTTACGTGACATCTCCGAGGTGATAGAGGTTCACGTGAATAATTTGTAAATAGCAAATGACAAAACCATGGTCACGATGGTCCTTATATGATCAGTCGAGTTCTTTTCCTACTCTTCCTCATTGTGGTATTTTTTGGATGTGTATATTTGTGTGTACACTCTAGCTCATTTGCCAGATTTTGTATAGACTTCTGTATATCAAAGATGGTATCTCTGAGATCCAGGACCCTCATATTTAAAATAGAAAATATACCAGGTGCCATCTGTTGGTAATGTATGGCCTTGATGTTTGTTGTTCATTCTTTCTTTAAACATTTTTTTTGTTTTTTTAAATTAAAGTATAGCTGATTTACAGTGTTTCTTGTTCATTCTAACGGTGATGAAAGTTAAGGCAGCTAGTACTGAGACACACAAGTTAGCAATGCACAGAAAAGTACAGTGCCTGGTGTTGAAAAAGGGCTGTTGTGTTTGCATCACTTAAAATGTCTTAGGCTCTTCAGTTCCTTCCTAAATGGATAAGCCTGAGGAACATCAGTAGATTTAGGGGACTGGCTCTCTACATTTACTGATTCTTGTATCTAATCATGCCTCTCATAGATTTTGATTAAGAATGGACAGAATTTGAGGCTCACAGGGTATGGTGTTCTCCCACAGTAAATCTTGGAGATTGTTCCCTAGTGGTTCCTAAGGTGGTTGTGAAGGTTAAATGATTTAGTAATGTAATGTTGCTAAGTACACAGCTTGACAAATGACACAAGGAGCATCTCAAGGAAATTGGGAATAGTTAAGGGAGAGTTAAATGGAACTCAGAATTAATTATCTAGGACCTCAGTAAAAACTTCCATGAGTATTCAAAATAAAGCAAAATAAAAATACAAGCAATCCTACCTGGAAAAATTAGAAAATCACTGTCAAAATAAAACAGGCATGATTAAATTTTATGACCTTTAATGCTGCAGCAAGAACTGGAAATATGTATATATATGTGCATACAATGTGTGTGCAGACCAAAAAAGAAATGGATGCTGCTGAACATAAATCTGGATCCTGTAGATTTGCAAATCCAAATAAAGGTCTAGCTTTACAAACTTCTAAAGAATGTTATATGTTTTAAAGAAAAAAAAATATCTGAAAGAGAAATAATAGAAATTCCCTTTAAATGAAATTTTTTCAAATATTTGTTGATGTATAATTTTTAAGTATACAGGTAAAATGACTTGACAAATGTATACACTTGAGTAACCATCTCTCAAGTGATAAGAGAGATCACTCCCTACAGAAAGTTTCTCTGAGAACTATAAACCATTAATCAAGGAAATTAAAGAGGATTCAAAGAAATGGACAGGTATTCCATGCTCCTGGACTGGAAGAATTAATATCGTTAAAATGGCCATACTACTCAAAGCAATCTACAGATTCAATGCAATCCCTGTCAAATTAACCAGGACATTTCTCACAGAATTAGAACAGATAATGCTAAAATTTACATGGAAGCATAAAAGACCCAGAATTGCCAAAGCAATCCTGAGGGGGGGTGGGGAGGGAACAAGCAGGAGGCATAACTCTCTCAGACCTCAGACAATATTAAAAAGCTACAGTAATCAAGTCAAAAAATACAGTTGAATCATAAGTCCTATAATGAAAAATTTATATAGTACTTTATTTGAAGTTATGTCTCTTGGCAGTTGTTAACTGATTTTTCAAAAGAAAATGGCATTATTGACTTTTATATACTCAAACTGCCCAAAATACCAGTTATTAGAACTATACTAAAATAACCACAATGTCATTAACCCACTACAGATAGATTAAATTTAAGTTAATTGAGGTTTGGCTTGTATTTATTATCACTGAATATTGGCCTAAAGATTTAGAGAAATCATTTTTGTATATTGCCGCTATTTCTGTTGTCAATGTTTGGCTGTATTATAATTATCGCAGTGCCATACAATTTAGAATATATTTTAAGTTGTATTTGAACTTACACAGATTAATGGTCAGCTAAAACTAAATAGAGATGAATTTTAAGGAGGAAGCAGAGAAATTCTGTGAATTTACCTGTGAAGTAACAGCAAGAAGTAAACCAAATCTTCCAGTTCTACCATTTTTAGGTGATTTCTGGTTCTATTCTTCTATGTTATAGGTATTTCAAGGGAACTCAGATTTACTATCATCTTACCTTTTTACCTAAGGCCCAATCGCTTAAAAACAACATGATGCTTTGTAAACCAAGTGCCAAGTAATAAGAAACAGGCCTAGAGACATAGTGTATTTTGCCTTTCCTAACCTTCTACTTGTTCACTGGTATGTTCAAAGGAGAGAAGATAGAATTCAAAGAGTACATGCCTACATCCTGTAGAAATTTATTTTTATGAATAAATCTTGAAAATCATCCTCTTCCCATATCTTTCCCCTTAGATAAAATCTTGAGGAGTTAGGGATGAGAACATAAAGAGAAGCATAGTGATGGAATTGCTCTGTTAAAGGGATTATTTAAAAGGTATCCTCTTGCTTCCGTGGGTCCTCTGGTATTGTCTCTGTTATGGATGAGAAAACCCATATAATACAGGCATTCCTGACTTTTATGAATAGAACTTAGAAATATAGAATTTGAGATGCTCTTTTTTTTTTTTTGTCTTTTTGCCATTTCTTGGGCTGTTCCCGTGGCATATGGGAGGGTCCCAGGCTAGGGGTCTAATCGGAGCTGTAGCTGCCAGCCTACCACGTCTGCAACCTACACCACAGCTCATGGCAATGCCGGATCATTAACCCACTGAGCAAGGGCAAGGATCGAACCCGCAACCTCATGGTTCCTAGTCAGATTCGTTAACCACTGTGCCACAACAGGAACTCCTGAGATGCTCTTCTTAATTAAAGACATGTTCTCAATTTTATTTGGGCTATTCCATTTCCAGTTGGGGCATTCCCATTTTTTAAAGTCTAAGAAAGCTTCTGTGGAAGAATACATCAAATCTGGCCAAAATGTATAAATGATACAAGCACTTACTACAGAGTCTTTACAAAGCCCTAGTAAAAAGCTGTGAAGGAATATCAGAACAATACCTGTCCTCAAGTATCTTACAACATTTATTTAGTGGTCTCTTGCTCACAACATAAGCTTTCTCACCTTTCATGAAATGTCAAGTCTTATTTAAACTTTTCTTATGTTATCAATGAAATCTTTGGTTTCTGATGATGACTGAAATTTACCAGAAGTCATTAGGACTCATCACATTCACAGAATTCCTAGACAGTGTGAGTTGGCATAAGCTCTAAAGAATTGTACTTTGGCTGAAGGCTTTTCACACTGACTACATTCAGAGTCTTTCTCCAGTGAGCATTCTGATGTTTGGTGAGACTTGCACTCTAGCTAAAGACTTTGCCACATCCACCACATTCATAGGGTTTCTCTCCAGTATGGACTATCTGATAGGTGGTAACAGTGTGAACTCCAGCTGAAGGCTTTCCCACACTGGCTACATTTATAGAATCTCTCTCCAATATGAGTTTTATGATGCTTGGCAGGATTTGCACTCTGGCTAAAGGCCTTCCCACATTCATTACACTTCTAAAACTTCTCTCTGGTGTTGTATTACTTGATGTATGGTAAGGTGTGAACTCTAGCTGAAGTCTCTCTCACATTTTTTTTTTTGTCTTGTTGTTGTTGTTGTTGCTATTTCTTGGGCCGCTCCCGCGGCATATTCTTTAACCACTTTGCTATGACGGGAACTCCTTTTTTTTTTTTTCTTTTTTTTTTTTCTTTTAAGGCCTCATCTGTGGCATGTGGAAGTTCCTGGGCCAGGGGTCGAATTGGACCTGCAGCTGTTGGCCTACATCATAGCCACAGCAACAGCAATGTGGGATCTGAGCCATGTCTGTGACCTAAACCATAGCTCATGGCAACGCTGGATCCTTAACCCACTAAGGGGTGCCAGAGATCAAACCCACATCTTCATAGATACTAGCCAGGTTCTTAACCTGCTAAGCCACAATGGGACCTCCAAAAGAAGAACTGCTGAAAGTTTTCACACAGGCACTGCACATGAAGAGTTTATCTCCACTGTGGATTTTCTGATGCTGAGAAAAGGTTAAATTTCTCACTGAAGATATTCAATTATTACATTCAGAAGATTTCTCTCCAAAATGAACTAATGAAGGGTGAATCTTTGGATAATTATTAAGAATAGTAACTGAAAGTTTTCCTACATTCTTTACATTTGTATTTTTTTCCACACTGTATATTTTGTTTCATTAGTTCCGAATTCTGTTTAAAAATATCTTTAGTCATGTCACATTTATATGGTTTCTTTCCTACATGAATTTTTTGTTGTGTAATAAGAAATATTCCTACAAATTTTCTCTTGCCTGGTCCCTCTCTTTGTTGAGTATTTTCTTGCTAGCAATGGACATTTGATCCCATATTCTGCTGGTCTCCCTCTTGGCTCTCCAACCTACTTTTTACATTCCCCATTTTCTCCCAAGTTTAAGTTCCAAGGACTATCTTTGGTGGTTCTTTTCATTATTGCCCCCAAGCTTGTCTTATGCAGAAACATCCTGCTTTTCAATAGACTTTCTGGTCTCCAGATTATTTTCCCAGCCTGAAAGAAAAATTTTTAAACACATCTCTCTTGTGCTGAGTGACAGAAACTGGTGAAGATGAAGTGATATTGTGAAAATATATCCAGAGATACATAGGCTTTTACACACTGAAATATGTCTTTGAATAAACAGCACAGAGGAATGGGGAGGGAAAAAAGGTATACATAGGAAAGGGGGCCACATCAATCTAAACACATAATTCAAAATGTGAGGGAGGTGATCTGGTGAGACACATCATCAGAAATTAGACAGATGGACCAGACAAAAAATAAAAATTGTCATTCACTTTGTAGGGAAATAGTTGGGGGTGGGGGATAGAGGGATAGCAAAGAGAATACTGGAAAGCTGGAGACAAACCAATGGCTCAGATATTTTTGGACACTTATTTTACTTTTTACAGTCAAGTGAGAATATCACCTCCTGCTGGCTCTTTAATACCAGAATTAGGAAAGTCCAGTCTGAGTAAACATTTCTTTAAATGAAAGTACCAGAGTTCCTGAATAGTATAAAATTATGTGGTAAAACATGAAACTAAGCTTTGTGATCTGAAAACTCCACTGTGCAGAACAATGTCGTCTTCAGCTATCTGGCTTTTGTTGGGGGATTCTGGGGAATGTGGTAAACCACGGTGGGATATGCTACATCTGCTTATGCTGTGTAGGACCACCTAAGTTTCAAGCTTGAAGATAGCTGGCAAATTAGTTTAGAAATTTGCAGGGTTTCTTTTTATTTGGTAGGAAAGCTCTCTTTCACTCAATCCCTAGTCCACTTGAAGCATGCATACGTATAATCCCTATGGGAAGGAATCTAAGAATAAAATTCAGGTCTTTGTGCCTAAATTATGTTGAGTCTCCTGACTAATTGCATGGCTGGCATTCTTTCCTCATTGCAGCCATCTACACTCTCCCAATCTGTTCCCTACAATCTCAAGGTGACACTGTTTTGCACACAGTAAGGTTTTATAACCATGGACCATACACAAGTCTAGGTAGGTGGTGAAGGCTGCTATAGCATTCCAAAGTGTAAGGGAGCCAGTTTTCTATCTTGTTGGTCCATCATGTATAAACTTGACCTCATGTATAACTTTGACAGGAGGACCAAAGGGATAAAGAAGGGCAAATATCAGCCATTTCTTCAAAAAGTTTCCCAGAAGCTTTCACCTGACACTTGTGCATATATCCCATTGACTAGAAGTTAGTCACATGGAACACTCAGGAGCAAAAAAAGCAAAAAAAAAAAAACATTGCCTTTATTATTGCTGGATACATGGCTAGCTAAAATTCAGGGGTTCTCTTAGTGAGGAAGAAAAGGGATATAAATATTGGGAGAAAAGCAGTCTCTATCATTGTGTTTCTCAAAATTCTGAGGTTTTTCAAATTCTATGCATCCTTCATGTCTAAATACAAATTTCATCTATCCTTTGAAATGTTCCCCAATCCCTGGCAGTCCATATACATATCTTCCATCTCAGAATTCCTGGAGCACTTTCTCTCTGCACCACTTCTTTCAAAAATACTAATTATTTACCACCTAAGACAGCTACCATGGTATACTTTTATGTTTGACTTCTCATTTCAGATGCCACTTTCTGTAAAGGTGAAAATTCCACTTCTTCTCTAATATTTCCAAGAAAACATGTAGTGGATACTTAATAAATACTGCTTTAATTATTAAGTCTTCCATAAATGCATGGTAGGCAGAATTCTAAGATGTCTCCAAAGATTCCCACTCCTGTTGTATTAACTCTGTACAATCTCCTCTCTTTAAGTGTGAGTAGTTTCTGTGACTCTAAATGGGGCAGCCATTCCCTTGATTACGTTACATTACAGAAGAGTCTATGGGGAGCAGACTGGATAGATTCTCATTCTTGCTTTGAAGAAGCAATTGCCACACAATGAAAGGGCCATGTGACTAGGAATAAAGTACAGCCTCTAGTTGCTGAGGACAACATCCAGCCAATAGCCAGGAAGAAAATGGGACCTCACTCTTACACATAAGGAACTGAGTTCTGCCATCAAACTAAATAAACTTAGTCCCAGTCTCCAGAACTGTGAAAAAATCAGTTGTTGTTGTTTCAACAACTGAGTCTTGAGTATTTTGTTATGGCAGCCCCAGCTGACTAAAACTTTGTATGTGTATCTATCTGGATAAATTTGTCTCCTGTTCCCTGTAATAAGGAAAGAGAAAGCAAGCAAGCAAGCAAGCAAGCAAGCAAGCAAGCTTGGAGGAGGATCTCAAGCTTCAGATGAGATTGTGGTACCAGCTGACATCTTGATTTCAACCTGTATTAAACACTGAACACAGGAGTTCCCGTCATGCCACAGTGGTTAACGAATCTGACTAGGAACCATGAGGTTACAGGTTTGATCCCTGGCTTTGCTCAGTGGGTTGAGGATCCGGTGTTGCGTGAGCTGTGGTGTGGGTCGCAGAAACAGCTCGGATCCTGCGTTGCTGTGGCTCGGGCTCAGGACAGCAGCTACAGCTCCGATTAGACCCCTAGCCTGGGAACCTCCAAATGCCAAGGGAGTGGCCCTAGAAAAGGCAAAAAGACCAAAAAATTTTTAAAATCCTGAACCCAGAACCTGGTTGAAACCTGCTCTGACTTCTGACCTAAAAAATGTGAGACAATAAATGGGTGTTGTTTTTAGCTGCCAAAAGTGTGGTGATTTGTTATGTAGCAACATTAACCTAACAGAAAAGGTTTAATGGATGGATAAATGTATGAATGACTTGAAGTAGTAGGTAATTACTACTTGAAGAGGTGATGGTATCATTGAGACGGAACTTTTCCTACAGAACCTACCATTTACCACAATAAGTCAAATAACTTAAGATTTGATTTCAGAATTATACATATAGGAACATAAATTTTAAGGTTAGAGAATAAAATGTTGTTAATGCTCTGAACACTGGAATGACATCTCTGAAAGGAACAAACTCACATTTGCCTGGTGTCCTGTAGTCAGAAACATGGTAGCCAGCCTCTCCTTTGGGCTCCATTTTGGAGGAAAGGAGAATCCTGGGAAGACAGAGATGTCAGAAGAACATGGAGTCCTGAAGACAAACTAATGACCAACAAGTCCCTCAGAAAAACAGATGTGGCCCCTACTTTCTCTCCAAAGAGAGCTATAAAAGGAAGGAAAAGGACAGATATAATTCCCAGTTCCTAAAAGTCAGAGAAAGGGATTCCCATCTCTATTATCTGAATGGATTGCAGGTAACAGTTATCTGGATGCTGTTGGGGGCAGGAACAGAGAGGAAAGCATGCGGACACAGGATATCTGGGCAAAGAAACACTAGGAGGTGGCATGCCAAGCTACAAAAAGGAAGATGAAAATATCAAGGAGAATCTCTACCTCAGTAAGGTGCTCATGTAGTATAAAATGTTATATCCTTTTTGGAAAGTAATTTGGCCCCTCATATCACAGACCTGTTCAGCATTTCATTGCAGTAATAACTCTTAACAATTCGTTATAAGAGAATCATTTTTTACAAAACAATCATTTTAAAAAACCAAAAATACTTCACAGGTTAAAAGATGATCCTTGCAGAAAGCACTAAAATATAAAAATTCCCAACAACCTAAATATGCCATAAAAATAAATAAAATTTACAGAGTATTGAAATAGCATCTTGAGGGAATAGTCCACCTCTATTAAAGTAATTATGAAACATATAAAATGCTTTTGATAGAATGAAAACATTTGAAATAATTATTATGACTATTCTATAATTATAAATGAGTAAAAAGTATGCATTTATCTAAGCAGGGAGTGGAAAGAAACACAGAAAATATACTTAATGTATTATGGAAATGAGATTCCAGCTGATTTTTCCCCTTTTTATTATTGTAACAAAGTTTATGCAATGATAGAAAATAAAATTACCTAGGATTTACTCTGTGCCTAAAGAAGGAGAAGGAAAACTCATGTTTCCTACTTTTACTTTGCAACCTGACTTCTTCTAAGCTTATTACATTAGCGCATTTTTTCTATAAGCCATACTTATTTCCTCCTCATTTGGGTTAAATCTCCCAGAGATACAGTCTTTTCATTATTTTCTGAGTTTTGAGACAAACTTTAAACTCCTTGTTTAGGAGGATCTGGAACTGCTTCAGCACAAGTAATTTTACCATATCTCTGATCTGCCAGTGTCAAGGCTCTAAAGACTTCTGGGTCAAGTTTGTCTGTTGACTGATCCTGCACAATTGGCTTTTTCTCCACACAGCCATTCAGAAGATGTCTGAAAAGAACTGAAAGCTAAAACTTCTCTTCAGACTGCAGCTTCTCTTCAGGGGTGCAATTGCTTTGGAGGCTCACCTCCATTCCAGGCATTTGAGCCGTACTTCTAACTTCTGAAGTTATAAGCTGAGGCCTCTATCCAGAAAACCTGTGGCAGAAACACAATTGCAAGCATTTATTAAATAATACTCTGTGGAGAATTCTAGGGTTCCAAACTTTTAAAAAATGTTAAACTATTAGGGGGAAAGTTGATAGAAATTTTATCATATATAAATCAGATTGATGATCATAACAGTGGGATGTAAAGCTATCAAACGCTTCCTGATGTGATGCAAAAAGAAGGAAAAAGCCACAGATATTGGTATTCTTGTCAGAAAACTGAATCTAAATCTAATATAGTTTTTAGATATAACTTCCAGTTTGCAGAAATTATAGAAGACGGAGGAATTGTTCATTGACACTACTCACGTGTAATTATCCAAGTCCAAAATATAGTAAGTTCTACATGACAAATGATCCTGTTTTTTCAACAACAACAACAACCAAACAAAATGGCATGGGGGAGAAAGAAAGGAGACTGTCAGAGTATCTTTTCTTTTTCTGCCTGTCAGAAAATAGCAGAGTAAGGAACTCCAAAAGTCTGTCCCTCCATCAAAACAACAAAAACAATTCTGGCAAAAACTATCAGAATCAACTTTTTCAAAATTCTAGAAATTAGCCAAAACTTGAATCAACCATTGGAATGCTTAATTAGGGAAAATCAGCTGAATCTCAATTTAAAAAAGTGAGATATGTGGCATTTTAACTGGTCCCATTCTACATTCCCTAGTGTGGCAGTGGCCTTGAAGATAATAGTCCTCACTCACAGTACAGGTACTAGTACCAGAGGGAACAGAACAGACCTCATCCACAAGACTCGTGGTTTTTTTTTGTTTTGTTTTTACCTGGCAGGTGGCTTCATGAAGAATGACTCAAAGAAAATATGAGAAGACTGAACATTTCCTAATTCACTGTATGAGGTTAATATTACCCTAATACTAAAGCCAGCAAAAGAAATCATTAAAAAATCAAAACTACCTAACAATATCCCTTATGAACCCAGATGCCAAAATCCTCAACAAAATACAAGTAAACTGAATTCTGCAGCATATTTAAAATATTATGTACCATGGCCAAGTGGAATTTACCCTAGGAATGCAGGGTGTTCAACATAAAAAATCTGTGTAATACACCTTATTAACAAAATGAAGGGAAGAAATCACTAATTCATCTCAATAGACGTAGAAAAAGCATTTGACAAAAATCCAACACCCTTTCATGAATAAAATAAATAAATAAAACCATAAAACAAACTAGGACAAGAAGGGAACTTCCTCAACTTAATTAAGAGCATCTATGGAAAAAACGACAGGTAGCATCATGCTTAACAGTGAAAGACTGAAAGCTTCCCCCCTAAGATCAGGAACAAGACAATGATGTTCTATCTTGCCACTGCTATTCAACATTGTACTAGAAGCTCTAACCAAGCAATTCAGAAAGGGGGGCGAGGAGCATCCAGATTGGAAAGAAATAAGTAAAACTATCTCTGTTCACAGATGACACAATTTTATGTCTAAAACCATAAAGAATCCACACACACAAAACTATTTTTTTTTTGTCCTTTTGCCTTTTCTAGGGCCGCTCCCATGGCATATAGAGGTTCCCAGGCTAGGGGTCCAATCGGAGCTGTAGCCACTGGCCTATGCCAGAGCCACAGCAACACGGGATCCAAGCCGCATCTGAGACCTATACCACAGCTCACAGCAACGCTGGATCCTTAATCCACTGAGCAAGGCCAGGGATCAAACCCGAAACCTCATTGTTCCTAGTCGGATTTGTTAACCACTGTGCCACAATGGGAACTCCCACAAAACTATTCTGATGGATAATTTCAGTAAAATTGCAGGATAAAATAAAATTGAAAGATCAATTTGCAAAAGTCAGTTTATTTATATACACAAAAAATGAATAGTCAAAAAATGATATTAAGAAAACAATTCCATTTGTTAATAGTATGAAAAAGAAAAAACACTTAGGAATAAATGTAACCAGAGGAATGGACAAATTTCACAATGAAAGCTATAAAACATTATTGAAAGAAATCAAAGAAAACCAAAGTAAATGGGAAAACATCTAGTTTATGGATTGAAAGATTTAATATTGTTTATTTATTTATTTATTTTTGTCTTTTTGCTATTTCTTGGGCTGCCCCTGCGGCATATGGAGGTTCCCAGGCTAGGGGTCCAATTGGAGCTGTAGCCACCGGCCTACGCCAGAGCCACAGCAACGCAGGATCCGAGCCGCGTCTGCAACCTACACCACAGCTCACGGCAACGCCGGATCGTTAACCCACTGAGCAAGGGCAGGGACCGAACCCGCAACCTCATGGTTCCTAGTGGGATTCGTTAACCACTGCGCCACGCCGGGAACTCCTTAATATTGTTTAAAATAAAATATTCCCCAAATGATCTATAGACTCAGTGATTCAAAAGTTTAGCTGCCTTCTTTGCAAATATGGACAAGCTGATCCTAAAATTCATTTGGAATTGCAAGGGACACCACATAGGGAAAGCAATCTTGAAAAAGAACAAAATAAGACACACATTTCCCATTTTCAAAATTTACTACACAGCTATACTAATAAAAATATTGTGGCATGTGTAAAAGTCAATGGAACAGAAGTGAGAGTCAATAAACCTATGTGATTATAGTCAACTGATTTTTGACAAGGACTCCTAGACTATTCAATGGGGAATCACTTTTTCAACAAATCCATGCCCAAAAGAATGAATGTGGATCCCTAAGCACACCAAATTCAAAAATGAACTCAAAATGGGTCAAAGACCTAACTTTAAGAACTAAAACTATAAAACTCTTAAAAGGAAACATAAGTATAAATCTTTGGGAACTTGGGTCGAATAATTGTCTTAAATATGGCACCCAAAGCACAAGCAACAAAAGAAAAAATATATATAAGCTGAACTTCAAAAAATTAAAAACTTTTGTGGATCAAAGATACTACCGAAAGAGTGAAAAGACAGAGTTCCCATTGTGCCTTTGCAGGTTTAGAATCTGACTAGTATCCATGAAGATGCAGGTTCAATCACTGGCCTCGCTCAGTGGATTAAAAGATCTGGCGTTGACATTAGCTGTTGTATAGGTTGTGGATGCAGCTCGGATCTGGCATTGCTGTGGTGCAGACCGGCAGCTGCAGCTCTGAGCCAACCCCTAGCCTGGGAACTCCCATATGCCGCAGGTGTGACCTTAAAAAAGGGGGGGGGGGTGAAAAGACAGCCCACACAATGTATACTGTACATACTAGACCCTTGGCACAGATCACGGGTCTAGTATATACAATATACAAAGAACTCTTATAATTCAGCAACAAAAAGACGACCAATTTTTAACGTAGTCAATGGATCCAAATAGTCATATTGCTAAAGAAGATACGCAAATGGCCAATAAGCTTATACAATAATGCTCACTGTTCAACACCATTAGTCATCAGAGAAATGTGAATCAAAATCAGATACCATTTCACGCCCACTAGGATAACTATACTCAAAATAATATAAATCAACAAATATTGACAAGGATGTGGAGAAACTGGAGCCCTTATACATTGCTGGTGGGAATGTAAAATGGTGCAGATGCTGTGCAAAAAGTTTGGCACTTCCTTGAAAATTTAGATAGAGTTACCACATGATCCAGCGATTCTACTCCTAGGCATAAACCCAAGAAAACTGGGGAAAAAATCCACACACAAGTCTGATACGTGAATTTTCATAGCAGCATCATTCATAATAGGAAAAATCCAAATGTCCATCAGCAGATTAAAAGATAAACAAAACGTGGTATATACATACAATGGAATATCCAGCCATAAAAACTAATGAAGTGCTAATAAATGTTACATGCACGAAGCTTGAAAGTGAAAGAAGCCAAACAGAAACAGCCGCATATTGTGTGATTCTATTTATATGAAATGTCCAGAATAGGCAAATTCATAGAGACAAAGTAGAAGAGTACTTGTCAGGGGAAGGGGAAAGGGTAGAATGAGAAGTGACTGCTCATTGTGTACAGGGCTTCTTTTGGAGTGAGGAAAATGTTCTGGAATTAGATAGTCATGATGGTTGCACAACACTGTGAATATACTACAAACTACTGAATTACACACTTAAACAGTTAAATTTCATGTTATGTGAATTTTACCCAAATAAAACAAGAGACGTGTAGTCCACACAACACAAAAACTTGCATATAAATGTTTATACGTGCTTTATGCATAATCTTCAAAAATTCAAAGTAATCAAGATGTCCTTCGACAGGTAAATGGATAAACAAATTGTGTACTTCTGACTACTGTGGATCCAATACTATTCAACAATAAAAAAGAATGGGCTATTAATTCACACAATAATATGGATGAATCTTAAATCCTTTTTTTGCTAAGTGAAAGAAACAAATTGCAAAGGCTACATACTACATGATTCCATTCAGGCAAAACTAGAGGGATGGAAAACAGATCAGTGGCTGCCAGTAGTTTGGGGAAGGGAAGGTATGTGACTAGGGGAAGCACAGAAGATGTTTTAGGGTGATGAAACTAATCTGTATCATACTTTAGTTTGGATGCACAAAACTATGCATTTTTTCCAAAACCAACAACTTTACAACATAAAGAATGATTTTAATAAATTAGAATTTTTTAAAACCCAACAGAAGATTGGGGGATCTTAAGATAAATTGCAAGCTGTGAAAAAAATTCTAATTGTGTTACAAATGTATGATATAACCTCGCTAAGGGGGATGGGAAATAAAGGGCATGATTTTATTCTCTTTGGAATAAAAACTGGAAACTATAAGACTGAACACGAAAAGAACTACCTTCACATAAGCACTGTACTCTAGCTGGTAAATTTGTTTTTCATAGGGATACAGAGCTAAAATTCTGAAATAGCTGTACATGTACAGTAGATAAGTAAATGGATGGTAGACTGTGAGTGCTGTTTCTCACTGTTGGACAGGGAAGTTACAGATAGGGTAGGAGGAAGGCTAAAATGATACATATAGTACTGAATTAGACATCAGAGACATCAGCATGTATTCATGTTTAGCCTAATATAGATATGGATGGATACAGAAATAATTATAGATATACACAGATTTTTTTTTTTTTTTGGTCTTTTTGCCTTTTCTAGGACTGCTTCCTGCAGCATATGGAAGATCCCAGGCTAGGGGTTTAATCGGAGCTGTAGCCGCAGGCCTACACCAGAGCAATGCAGGATCTGAGCAGCATCTGCAACCTACACCACAGCTCACAGCAACGCCAGATCCTTAACCCACTGAGGAAGGCCAGGGATCGAATCTGTGTCCTCATGAATGCTAGTCAGATTTGATACCACTGAGACATAATGGAAACTCCTAGACTTGATTTCTAATACCACTCAACTATAAAAGGGATCTGGGCTTTTAGGAGAAATTGCTGACTCTAGGACTGAGAAAAAGAAAATAACAAGATGGAACTGGAGCATCTTGTATTAACAGAAAGTAAGAAAATTATTTTAAAGAATAATGAGGAAATGGGTAGGGGGAATATCAAAGAGACATAGGAGCCAATCTAAAAGAGCTCCCAATGGCCAAGCTGAAGTAATTTAAGCAACAGTGTGCTATTGTATTATAACACAAAGTATAAAATAAATATCAATGAATCCATAATGATATAATTGAATAAATACATAGGGGTGAAAAAAATGAATCTCCTTTACAGGGAATTCCTAATAATTTATATAGCTACTCTCCCCTGCAGGATGAAGAGGTATATTTCCCCTCCTCCCACTCCCTGAGTGGGGGCTATGCTTGGTGACTTGCTTCAAAGAAAAGAATATGGAAGGAGAGATAACTTTACTGTGGGAAACCTGGTAAATAATACTTAAGCCAGGTGATCAGGAATGGTATCATCAGTGATGTCATGTTAACAGCATGTATGCTTGATGTGACGTGATGAGACTAGGACTTCTTTTCCTTGGTCTTCATATTCCAAACTTATAACCACAGTCTAATTATGAGAAAAATATCAGAAAAATCTTAATTGAGGAGCATTCTACAAAATACCTGACCAGGTCAAGTTCATCGAAAACAAGGAAAGTCTGAAAACTGCATAGATCAGAAGAGGCTAAGGAGACACAACATGTAAATGTAACATGGTATCCTGGAAAGAATCTTGAAACAGAAAAAAAAAACTTGAGGGGAAGATAGTGAAATCCTAGTAAAGTGCAGAATTTAGTTCATATCAATAGACTAGTGTTCAAATTGGGTCAGAGATATACAGTTGTATTTAATGTCTTATGATCTTCTATCCTCTCTAGTCCAGGCACTTTTGGACAAACCTTTGTCCTCCTTTAAGGGTTTTTTTTGGTCAAGCTTTTGTGTTTGTTTTTGTGGGTATTTGTCTTATTACATTCCTGAGCTTAGTAGCTAGACAGATGTGATTCAAGTCTATGTTCTAAGATGTTTCCTGTAGTGGAGTAATTGGTTTGCAAAAATAAGTCACACTTTTCCACAACAAGGGGAGAGAATGGAACTCCACAAGACAAGCTAATTTAAGTTGGTACAGTAACTTTGAAAATAAACTTGGTATTAGCTATGTTAAAGATATATATCCCATAATTCCATTCCCAGGAAAATTCTCAACACCGATGCATATACAAGTGTCCTAAATCATGTATGTGAATGTTCATCGCTGAATAATAGAACTTACTATTTGAAGCTCTATACTCATATGTACAAAGCTCTATACTCATGTGTGCTTGGATCTTTCAATCTTTTTTTAAAATTAAACTAATAAGGAGGATAATTTCCTCCTCTTTAGACATACTACTGAAGGACAGAAAAAGAGAGAGAAGGGAAAAAGGAAAGAAAGGAAAAGGGAAATAATTCTAAAAATTATATATAGCTATCTCCAACATTCTTCTGAATTGTTTGCCCTTGCCTAGTTTGGTATGTGACTGACACAGAAAAGCTGAAAAAGAAAGTATGATAACGTTCTTGCTGGCACAAGTCAACAGTATCCATCTTCAATCCCTAAGGATACAGTTACAGTTCTTTCCTCCAATCTCAATTTCAGAGTCCCTCACTTCTACCACAATCCCTGAAATGGCTATATTTTACTCGTTCTAAGAACACCACACCTTTCCCTTTATTTATTCTCATTTTTTACCCTCAAGCATTTCAGCTTAATAAAGTACTAATAAAGTACTTTCTTCCCATTCAGAAATACATTTTACTTCACAGCCGACCACAAAATTTCCTCCGTGTGTATATGGTGTGTGTCTGAGCCAAAGTTTCACAAAACAATTATTCCTACTATATATGTTTGCTATCTGTTACTCTTATTCTGTGTATGAGCTACTGTGGTACACACATTTGTCATTCTATTTCTTTATTTTTTAAAACACTTTTTGCAAGCTACTGAATTGGTTTCATAACTCACAATGGTCCCAAAGTTTGAAAAACACTAGTCATTACATCCTCCCTGATCCTCAAATATTGCGCTTCTATGCAAATGCTAATCTTTCCCAGCAGGCTATTCAGAGCATTCCTTAGCACCAGAGGACCTGGTCCATCCAAAAATCCCAAGCGTCAAAAGTTAATCTCCTGAAATCTGATAAAGGGAGTTCGCTGTGTCTCATGTATCTCCTCTCTCCTCCTCAACAGCATATAGTTAATTTTAAGTTAGTGCCTTTCTACTTTTGACCACACAGTAATGTGTTTTACAACACCGTACACACACTTGAATACACGAAAGCTTCATGCGACAAATACATGCCCTTTCTATGTATGTTGAACTCTGATATTTTCTACGATATTTGAAAAAATACTTCCATTCAGGAGAAACACTATTTCCATGGCTCTGGGACCTGAGGATTCAAAGAAACAATGAGAACTAACACACGAAATGAATCTCTGTGGAGCAGCAGCTCAAGGATACTGCAATCTTCAACTCCAGGTCCTACTTACTCTGGGATGCAACAACAATGGCTAATTTTTACAAAGCCCGTTTTAAGAATGTAAAGCAGGGGCTTGACGTTGATATTACAGAAAAAGCATGAGTCCCCCAAACCACTCTGGCAGAAAGTCATACCGAGTATGTCCCAACCAATCTCCTGAACAGGGAGCGACACATGTTCCACAATGCGGAAATCTTCAGGGGAAAGAGAATGAAAAGGACAGACAAGTGATAAAGAAAGACCTTGATGTGCACACCCTCCTCCCAAAACTTCACCTAGAGGCCAGGCGGTTGCCAGGACACGTCGTGACCCATCCAGACGCTCCCGTTACTTGGTCCGGAGCGTTGTGGTGCCTCAACCACGCAACTGACAGGGGGCATTCTCCATAGAAAGCTTTTCCCAAACGGCAAAGCGTACTATCAACTAGCACTCCGGAAGACACTACTCAGACTGCCACCAGACACTAACCCTTCTAACCAACCCTTTCAACTAACGCGGGCTGAGGCAACCGAGCCAACGGCTGGCGAGGGGAAATGACGCAACAGAGGCGCCGGGAATTGCTGTCTCCATGACAACAGCCAGATGGTCGCAGCACTCAAGGCTGTGGCTTTTGATCTGACCTAGGAACGAAGTTTCAATCTTGGCGTGCTAAATCACCCTTTCTACTCGAAATCCCGGTCTTGTTTATTCTTCAACGCCTTCGGATTCTTGGAGGAGAATAACGCCTGCATTAGAAGAGTTTCAGGTTCAGTTTACGTTGTTTAGGAAGATAACCTGGGTACCCTTACCGAGGCCTATTTAACACCCAGAGCAGAAAAAATTTTTAACACTTCCCTTTTTAATGAAAAAATATTTTCAGTAATAATCCTGAAGTGGAATGAATAGTAATAATGGCTAGTGAAATAGTTCTAATTTTATTTCGTATATAATTACGCTTTTTTTTTTTGTCTTTTTGCCATTTCTTGGGCCGCTCCTGTGGCATATGGAGGCTCCCAGGCTAGTGGTCAAATGGGAGCTGTAGCCACCGGCCTACGCCAGAGCCACAACAACGTGGGATCCGAGCCGCGTCTGCAACCTACACCACAGCTCACAGCAACGCCGGATCCTTAACCCACTGAGCAAGGCCAGGGATCGAACCCACAACCTCATGGTTCCTAGTCGGATTCGTTAACCACTGAGCCACAATGGGAACTCCGAATTATGCCTGTTTTTTTAAAAAAAAATTTTAATATAGGCCAAAAAGTTTTAAAATAATAGATTGATGTATTTTTGGAAAAAGATGAAAATCTGTAACAATAAAAATGTAAAGGAGAGGCAGGTCTGTATAGGAGCACTATATTTGTATGTTATTAAAGCTAAATTGGAACCATGAGGTTGAGGGTTAGGTCCCTGCCCTTGCTCAGTGGGTTAATGATCTGGCGTTGCAGTGAGCTGTGGTGTAGGTTGCAGACGCGGCTCGGATCCCGAGTTGCTGTGGCTCTGGCATAGGCTGGCGGCTACAGCTCCGATTCTACCCCTAGCCTGGGAACCTCCATATGCTGTGGGAGCGGCCCAAAGAAATAGCAAAAAGAAAAAAAAAAAAAAAGCTAAATTGGTAATCAAACTAGGATATACGTTTAAGGTGTTCATTGTAATCCCCAAGGTAATCACCAAGAAAATAACCAAAAAACCAGAGCATTGTGCCACAGTGGGTTAAGGATCCCGCATTCCCACAGCTGTGGCATAGGCTGCAGCTGCTGCTGGGATTCCATCCTTTGCCCAGGAACTTGCATATAATGCCGGTGTGAATGAAAGGGAGGCAGGGAGGAAGGAAATAACTAAAAAAAAAAAAAAAAAAAAAAAAAAAAGACAGAAAAGGAGAGGGAATCAAAATGGTACAGTGCAAAAAATCAACTAAATACCAAAAAAAGGGGGGGATAGTAATGGAGGAAATAAGGAACAAAAAAACATTAAACATACAGAAAAGCATAGATAATTGCACAATAAATGCCTTTTTAAATCAGTATTCATATTTAATGTAACTAGATTAAACTCTCCTATTCAAGACACAGATTGGCAGATTGGATAAAAAACAAGATCCACCTATATGATGTCTACAAGTGACTCATTTTAGATACAAGGACACGAAGAGGTTGAAAGTAAAAGGTGGAAAAAAATATTGCATGCAAACAGTAACCAAAATAGAGCTGTAATGGCTATATTACTGTCATAAAAAATGTTACAAGAGACAAAGGAAAACTGTGTATTGATAAAAGGTTCAATACAGCCAGAAGATAAATTATAAACATATGCACATAACAATAGAGCCTGGAAATATACAATGCTGAAAAAAGAAACAAAATTCTACAGTAATAGTTTGAAAAATTTAAAACTCACATTCAATAACAGAGCAACCAGACAGAAGACTAGTAAAGAAACAGAATTTAGCAACAATATAAACCAATTTTACAACAAATACTAAAGGAACTTCTCTAGGCAGAAAAGAAATGGCTACAAGAAAATTACAAATGAGAAGGCTCACTGGTAAAGACAAGCATATAGTAAAGGTAGGAAATCATCCACACACAAATATATCAAGACCACCAATCGTGAGAAGCAGAGGGTACAAATGCAGGATACTGGAGATGCATTTGCAAATATATATACTTGCAAATACACACACATACTCCTATATCAAAACCTCATGGTAACTACAAACCAAAAATCTGCAATCGATAAACCAATTAGACCTAACAAAATATATATAGATCATTTCATGAAAGAACAGCAGAATACACATTCTTCTCAAGTGAACATGGAACATTATCCAGGATATAATATATATTAGACTACAATAAAAGCATTCATAATTTTTAAAAGATTGATAATATACATAGTATATTTTCTGATCAAAATGGAATGAAACTAGAAATCAGTAATAGCAGGAAAACTAGAAAATTCACAATTATGGAAATTAAACATAGTCTTTGTCTTTTCTTGAGCCACTCCCATGGCATATGGAGGTTCCCAGCCTAGGGGTCTAACAGAGCTGTAGCCACTGGCCTACACCAGAGCCACAGCAATGTGGGATCCGAGCCACATCTGCAACCCACACCACAGCTCACAGCAAGACCAGATCCTTAACCCACTGAGCAAGGCCAGGGATTGAACCCGCAACCTCATGGTTCCTAGTCGCATCGTTAACCACTGCGCCACGAAGGGAACTCCTAAACATAGTCTTAAACAACGAATGGATTATAAAAGAAATCACAATGGAAATTAGAAAATAACTTGAGAAGAATGAAAATAAAAGCACAATACACCAAAACTTGTAAAAGGTGAAGCAAAAGCAGTGCTAAGGAAGAAATTTATAGGTGTAAAAGCAAACATTAAAAAAGAGTGATCTCAAATCAAAAACCTAATCATACCTTTACAGAACTAGGAAAAAAAAAAAAAAAAGCGAACTAAACCCAAAACTATTAGAAGGAGAAAATGAAAAAAGTTAGAGCAGAGATTAAATAAAATAGAAAATAGAAAAAGAGATAAAGTAAAAAAATTTCTTTTTTTTCTTTGAAAAGATCAACAAAACTGACAGCTCATTACCTGGATTGACTAGGCAAAAAATAGAGAGACTCAAAGTACTAAAATGAAAAATGAAATGAGAACATTACTACTGATTTTACAGAAACCAAAAGAAGTACAAGAGAGTACAGTAAGATGAGTAACCTATGTGAAATGGACAAGTTTCCAGAAATGCAAAATCTACCAAAACTTACTAAAGAAGAAACAATCTGAATATATTTATAATTCATAAGAAGATTGAGTCAGTAGTCAAAAGTCTCCCAATAAAGCCTTTACTGATGAATTCTACCAAACATTTAAAAAATTAACACAAATTTTTCTTAAACTCTTACAAAACATTAAAGAGGAGGAAACGCTTCCCAATTCATTACATGAAGCCAGCATTACCATGATACCAAAGCTAGAAAAAGGCACAAAGACAAAAACAACCCCTCCAAAAACACCCCCACAAAATTACAGACCAATATCCCTTATGAATAAAGACAGAAAAATACTCAACAAAATATTAGCAAACCCAATTCAGTAGTATATCTAAAAGATTGTACACCTAGACCAAGTGGCATACAAATATGGTTCAATGTACAAAATCAATCGATGTAACAGATTATACATAATTTCCACATCAGTAGAAAGAATTAAGCAAACCACATGAACATCTCAATTGATACAGAAACAGCATTGACAAAACTTAATACCCTTTCACAATAAAAAAAAAAATAGCTGTAAAAGGAAACTTCCTCAACGTGATTAAAAACCACATGTGAAAACCCCACAATTAACATCATACTCAATGGCTAAAACACTGAAAAACTTCTCAGCAACAAAAGATGCCCACTTTTGTGACTTATTCAACAAAATAGTTATAGGCAGAGCAATTAAGCAAGAAAAAGAAATAAAAGACATTCAAATTGGAAAATAAGTAAAATTATCTATATTCACAGATGACATGATCTTACATGCAGAAAACTCTAAATAAATAATCTATGAAAATATTGTTACAAATTATAAATGAATTCAGCAAATTTATAGAATATAAACACAAAAAATTCAGTTGTATTTCTACACACTTGCTATGAACAATCTGAAATGAAAATTAAAGAATTCTATTTGCAATAGCATCAAAAAGAATAAAATACCTAGGAACAAATTTAACCAAGGAGACAAAAGACTTGTACACTCAAAACTACAAAATATTGCTGAAAAAAATTAAGGAAGACCTAAGTAATTGAAAGACATACCATGTTCACAGATTTGAAGACAATATTGTTAAGATGGCAAAACTACTCAAAGCAGATTTGATGAATTCCCCATCAAAATCCCAACAATGTTTTGTTCCAACAGAAACAGAAAAACTCATCCTAAAATTCAGATGGAATCTCAAGGGGCTCTCAAACCTAAAATTATCATAGAAATAAGTTGGAGTTTTCATACTTCCTAATTTCAAAACTCACCACAAAGCTATACAGTGATAATCTAAATAGTATGGTGCTTCAATAGGAACAGATATATAGACCAATGTAATAAAAAAGAGCTGGGGTGGGGTTTGGGGGAGGGAACCTTCACATACACCTCAACTGATTTTCAATAGGGCTAAGAGCATACCAGTGGGATAGGACAGCCTTTTTCAACAAATGCTACCGCAAAAACTGGATATCTGTGGGCAAAATAATGAAGTTGTACCCTTACTTTACACCAAATACAAGAAATAATTCAAAATGCGTCAAAGATCTAAATTTAAGGGTAAAGCTATAAAGGATAGGTAGGATCCTGTATAAAACACAGGTAGGATCCTCATTGTATTCACCGTTATGTCTCATGGTGGAATTTGAGAAGTGTCCTGCATTTAACCGCATTTAAGCATCTAGGCTATGCCAAAAAAAAAAAAAAAAAAAAGCCTTTTTCTTCAGAGAAAGTGTGAGGTCCACCTTCATTAGAATTGTCTTGGATGCCTGGGACTTTCCTCAGATCGATGCGTAGGAAGCCTGGGAATCTGTATTTTATTTTATTTTTTGTCTTTTTAGGGCCGCACCTGTGGCATATTGAGGTTCCCAGGCTAGAGGTCTAATGGGAGCTGTAGCTGCCGGCCTACACTACAGCCACTACACCACAGCTCACGGCAACGCCGGATCCTTAACCCACTGAGCAGGCCAGAGATCAAAGCCGAAACCTCATGGTTCCTAGTCGGATTTGTGTGAATCTGTGTTTAAACAACTCACCGGGTATGGTGTTTAAAACTATTAACCATTGGTTTGTAATATACTTTGTAGAATGTATTAACGTCTTCGGCGCCTGTCAAAGACCCACTTTCTCCGGCCTCTAGCATCAGCTTCTCAATCTCTCAACGTCACACACACCACGCAAATGGCTCTGCAAAAATCTCCGGGAAACTTAGAGCACCACAGGGCGATTCCGGACTCTCCCGCGCAGGCGCAGAGCCACGGCCTCCAGTATGTTGCCCACTCTCCTTAGCGTCTCTGTTCTCTAACAGGCCATTTGCCCCGGGAGAATTAGCTCCGGGCGGTTGATCAGGCAATGACTGGCCCCGCATACCGAGCAGGATACGACCAGGGGTCTGAGTGGAAGAGCGTCTGTGATCCCCAGGAAACTTGGTGAGCGAGGGAGCAGCGGGTCAACACAGTGGTTTCCCATTAATCCTTCCGGCTTCCTCAAGCCCTGCACACTCAGGTTCCGTCTAAGGGCGGGTCCCGCCCAGGGTGTGTCCCGGTGCTCGGCCCCAGACGGCCGGTGAGTGGGGCACGCAGTGTCCCGAGGCCTGAACGGGTGGGCCTGGAGACTCTGGCAAGCAGTCGTGCGGAGACACTCGGCTCTCTCCGGGGAGAGGGCCGAAGGTGGCCTGGCCGCAGATCTGGCTGGGAGGTGCCTCCGCGGTTGGAACCTGGCGCGGTGTCTCTGCCCAGCGCTCAGAGGTCGCCTAGCCGTGGGCACAGCCTAGTCCCTCGGCTGCATTGACAGTGGTAATTCCCAGGGGGAGCCCCTGGGAGATAGAAAAGATCAGAGTTGCGTTCCGCTCGGCTCCAGCTGGGCGAGGAGGGGCTTCTGTACCTGCGTGTCTCCCAGATGCTTACTGTGCGCCAGGCACTGTTCTAAGAGTTTTTACCTACATTAACTCATTTAATTCTCGCATTAAGCCCATGAAATGCACTATAAATATCCTCATGTTACAGATAAGAATATTGAAGCACACAGAGATGAAGTACCTTACTTGAAGTTACAGAGTTTGAGAGTGCTAGCATTTATTTTATGGTTCTGGTGATGAGGGTTAGTACTTGAATATAGTAGGTGTTATTTGTTGGGGGAAGTATTGACAAATTCTGTGTATCAAATTTTGTGAATTTGTTGTGATTTTGAGCCAATTTTTATGGACTCTGTTGTCTTAAGACCATCTTTTGGTAGGCCTCGAGACTTGACCACCTCCGTTTTAGGGTTGAACAGAAACTGCCTAGGCCTTCCTGCTGCCTTCTACATTCGTAAAGGAGCAGTTAGCCCGATACCAGAAACCAAAGCACCTAGAGAGGACCTATTCCAGAACCTTCAGCACCTGCTTCCTTCTGAATGAGATAATTTCTAATATTGAAGGGAGTAGATACAAGGGAAAATACTTCCTGGATCAGCAGTTGATGATAAGAGGAAGTGGCATGATTAAAAGAATTTCAGCTTAGGACAACAGGAGGTGGTCGGAGCTGTGAGGGCTAGAAAGTTAGTTGTATAAAGAATGGGGTTTGCTGGTGCTGCTGTACTTTGTGACCACTATACTGGAGAGAATAATGATTTGGTAAGGATGCAGTATCCATAGGGCAGTAAGGTGATCCATATAACTAAAGTATGAAGAAGAGAAAAGGAGAGGTAACACTGCACATCATGGTGGAGGAACCTCTTGGATGAAACCTGGATAAGTGTATGGTCCTAACCTTGTGGAGATAGTGACCTCCTAGCCTCCCTAAAATAGATCTAGGGGGCTTCCCCAAGACTCTTGTCATATCTACCAGAACTGTCTTCCCCATTTCATGTGCATCCTCCAAAGGCAGAAAAAAAAAAAAAATGCATCTGTCTACACTCTAGAGCAGCAGTACAAATCCTCTGAGAGCATCTTTCCTTAAATGTACACCATCACAATTTAAAAGTTAATTCATTTGAGGTAAGCACATCAGTAATATAATCTCCTTATGTTGTGTATGATATTCTTTATGATAAGCTTTGCCATTTTTACCTTGTAGCATTCACAGAAGCTTTGTGAGAAAAGCTTTGTGGTACTGGTAATGCCATTTTATTTTATTTTATTTTATTTTATTTTATTTATTTATTTATTTATTTTGTCTTTTTGCCATTTCTTGGGCCACTCCCACGGTATATGGAGGTTCCCAGGCTAGAGGTCTAATCGGAGCTGCAGCCACCGGCCTGTGCCAGAGCCACAGCAACGCAGGATCGGAGCCGCGTCTGCAACCTACACCACAGCTCACAGCAACGCTGGATCCTTAACCCACTGAGCAAGGCCGGGGATTGAACCTGAAACCTCATGGTTCCTAGTCGGATTTGTTAACCACTGAGCCACAACAGGAACTCCTGGTAATGCCGTTTTATAGTGTGGACTAGATCTTTTAAAAAGTGAGTGACTTGCACAGAGATGCTTAGCTCTGTGATGGAGCGGTATCTCCACCTTCTGTTTGACTGTCAGGAAGAAGCAGGGGTCTACTGCCTACTCCCTTTGAACTCATCCCATGTGAGAAAATCAATAAACCAGCTGTATTATATGCCCCAGAACACCTAGAGAGGTTAGAGCATTTGTACTTGACCCAAGTCCATCCTTTACATTTTCTCATTAAAGAACTGGGGACTAACCCAGACGTAAATGTCTACTGTCATTTTCTTTGTGTCTTGGAGGAGGAGGAATTATTTTGGGGCATTTGTTTTACCTCTTAATACTTAGGGTTGCATTCACCTGGCCCAATATGAACAGTACTAGATCAGTGACTCTGGATACCTTAGGATAAGACCTGTTATTCCCAGATTTGCCCTTGACCAAAAAGAAAACCAAGAGGAAGCAGAAGAGGGAAAGGCAACTTTCTATCTCACTATAAAATCTGTATGCCGTGTAAGTTGAGTCTTCTTTTCTTTTTTGGAAGTTTGTGTCATCTCGCCAAATGGAGACACATTTACTTCTCTTTTCATAGACTGTTCCTTCTTAGGTAAGTGTGGTAAATTTTGTCTGATGGGACTATTCCCTGTTTGCCTGCTCATTGCTTTTAATATCTTACTCAGCACCTCTTGCTCTATTTCATCATTAGGTGATTGGCCTGTTTCTTGAATGGTGTCATCTGAAACATGGACCTTAGGCTCTCACATGTCTCTGGGATTTAGAAAAGTCTATTTATTTTAGTCTTATCCCCTCAGTCTAGGCAGATGGGTCTCTGCCTCAGAGTTTGGAATCTAAAATTAAATTCCAGGAATCATCTCAGACCAAACAATCAAGCCCAACATCTTCATTTTACAAATGAGGGTATATAAAGCCAGACTGGTTATTTTTCCTTGGTTGTTATTTAGCTACCAGTGGAGCTATGATCAAAGTCCAAATTACTTGGTAAATTCTTATACCATAGGGCCTCTATCTGATGTTTCACTGATGTATGCCAAGGAAGCAACTTGCTTTGTGGTAGCACTTTAGAGGAGGCCAGGAAATGTAATCCTTAGTTTACACAGTTAAGGCTTTTAGTGTGGCTGGACTTATTTCAGCCTCCAGGATAGTTATTTCTCAGAGGTAGTCACTCTCTGAACCTCCATGGCTCTGGAGGGTCAAGATCATGCTGGTGTCCTGGGATCAGCAAGGTTTAGTTTCTTGGCCCTTACAGGCCACAGGAATGGAAAATGTGACCCAAGTATTCTTTCCCTGCCTGTTGAGAAGCAGTAAGTAGGATGTAGTTTGAGTCCAGGATTTATCACTTGACCTTGGGCCAAATTACTTATCCTTTCTATACCTCAAATTCTTCATTTGTATTGTGGAAATAACAATAGTACCCCTCTCACTGTTGTGAGACTCAAATGAGTCAATATGCATAAAATGCTTAGAATGGGCAGACCCAAGAGAAAAGACCAAAAAAGGGCCTTTTCTAGAGGCGTCAAGTTAGGTTCCTTTTACAGTTGGGTTCTTTTTATTTTTTCAATAGAGAAACTTTCCCCCATGTAGTTTCTGTGTGTCTGTCACAGGTGTCACATATACAAACACATAATGCATAATACAATTATACATGTTGTGAGTTTATTTGAAATGCAAAAACAACTATATCTTGGGACTCTTGTCTACACACTACATAAATATATTAGTTAAATTATAGATAATCTTATATGAAATTTGCATATTTTACCAACTTCAAAGTATTAATAAGCATGAGAGTAAACTCTCAATTTAAAATTGGTTCTCTCCTTTTAATTCTATCCTAGTTCTTTCTCTGTTCAGGAGATCCTTTCTACTTCTAATCTTTCTATAGACCAAAGCACTAATGTTGAGCTTTCAATAGCCCTGTGTCTCCAGCACCAATAGCCTTGTGTTAAATCATTTCCAATCAGCAGGAATCCCAGCATGTGAATTGGATATAATCACCAAGTTGGAAGAAGAACAACTGTAGACACTGGATCTTCAGGGAGCTGAAGAGGGGAATGAAAGTGACCAAAAATATCTATCTAGGTGAGTAGCATCATGAAAAGATTACCAATTTGAAACTTAGCAGACATGAATTCTAGTCTAAGCTCTTGCAATTTGTTGAGTGACTCAAGTTACTCAATCTGTTTTCCATCTGTCAAATGAGCAAGCTGGCCTCAATGAACTCTATGTTAAGATCTATTAAGATGAGCTTCTATAAGCCTATGAAGTCTGTGGTTGTAGACTTGTTTAGAAGAATACCTAAACTAGTTGGAAGAAGGATTGGGGGATCAAGTGGGGATAGTAGTGTAACAGCATTTCTGAAATTCTGTTTTCTTTCATCTCCAAGAAGATGGTTGTATCCAAGCTTGATAGTCTTCCTCACTTTTCATATTTTTGTGGGGTTATCTTTTCTACCTTTGAGAGTCTTTACTCTTCTGATCCCTTTCCTTTCTCTCATTTACCATAACTAATTGGCTATCATAGCCAATAGCTCATTTTACTTTATAATCCCCTCTTCTATGCTCATCAATTGCTATCTCTGCTCATTTCCACTTGGGAATATTACTATATTACCCAATCCCCTACCCATATTTCTTGATGTCTCCATGCTCACTGCATCCACTATGAAAACTCTGTTATCTCTTCTTGCCTTGTTTACATCTCTTTCATTATCCATTTTTATTTTTCTCTTAAGTTGCTAGTGTGCATGAATAGCAAATTAGTTGGGTTTTTTATGATTTATTTTCCTTGCTATCCACACTAGACACAGGTGACATTTGTACTTTAAATGTCTTTCAGATAGGGAGATTTGAACTGAACCAAAGCACCAACACCAATCAGGCTATTTCTGAAGAAGCAGAGTTTTCAGGGGCAGCAATGGAAAGTCTCCAAGGGAGTAGTACCCAACGTCCTATGAATGAAGATGCCTGTAAAAGTGAGGGCCAGTTATCAAGGCAAACAAAATGTAGTACTATACAGAAGAAATCTTCTTTCGAGAAAACAGCCATCAGGAAAGTGTCAATGACTCTCAAGGAAATTTTCACTAGGGAGAGAGGCTCTGAATCCAGTGACTTTAGTCTAAGCTCAAAACTTAAAACACAACAAAAAATTCCAAAGGAAGCTAGGTCGCCCACACCTAGGAAAAACTCCAAAGATAAGTCAGACTTAATTAAACACCAAAAAACCTTTCCACAAAGGAAACCTTGTAAACACAGTGAATGTGGTAAAGCCTTTAATTACCAATCAGACCTTACTGTCCACAGTGGAAATCATGGTGGAGAAAAGCCTTTTGAATGCAATGAATGTGGGAAAACTTTTAGTCGAAGTACACACCTTATTGAACATCAAAGAACTCATACTGGAGAGAAACCTTATGAATGCAGTGAATGTGGAAAAGCTTTTAGCCGGAGTACACACCTTAGTCTACATCAGAGGATCCATACTGGAGAAAAACCATATGAATGTAGGGAATGTGGAAAAGCCTTTAGCCGAAGCACTAACCTTAGTCAACATCAGCGAACTCATACTCGAGAAAAACCTTACAAATGTAATGAATGTGGGAAAGCCTTCAGTGACCGTTCAACCATAATTCAGCATCAACGGATACATACTGGAGAGAATCCCTATGAATGCAGTGAGTGTGGAAAAGCTTTCAGTTGGATCTCATCTCTTATTGAACATCAGAGAACACACACTGGGGAGAACCCTTATGAGTGCAGTGACTGTGGGAAAGTGTTCAGTCGAAGCTCATCCCTTGTTGAACATCAGAGAATCCACACTGGAGAAAGGCCCCATGAGTGCAGAGAGTGTGGAAAGGGCTTCAGTCGGAGCTCCTCCCTTATTATTCACCAGAGAACCCATACCGGAGAGAAGCCTTACAAGTGTAATAACTGTGGGAAATCCTTCAGTCAGAGTTCAACTCTCATCAGACATCAGCAACTTCACACTAAAGAGTAATATCTGAGCTTTCATTAATATTAGCAGAAGAGCACATAGCATAACCTCCTACAGCTGAAAAGAAACATATATACTTGTTTGAATTTTCCTTCCCTACCAGTTAGCTATAAGCCAGTTTCAAGCTAGCTTGCCTTCCTTTTTGTAAACTACATGCTCAAATGAGTGATCAATCCAACAAGGAGATGACTTTAACAACCTAACGTATTAAATCTAATATTCTGAAGGGCTCCAAACTTATCTTAGACTACACAACTTACTAACACCTTCACCTTATCTATTCCATGGAGCTTCAGCCTGAACAACTGGGGTGTGTGTGTGTGTGTGTGTGTGTGTGTGTGTGTGTGTGTGTGTGTGTTTTCATGCTTGCTGGCTCCAGTAGCAGGGAGCTGACTTCAGAATAGGACAAAAAACTTCCCACCAGTTTGGGGATATAGTCTTAAGGCAAATTCAGTCTCTGGACTTAAAACAACAGATTTTTTTTTGTTCCTTCCTCCCTCACCTGTCTTTGCTGCAGCATATTTTCCTCAAAGTATAACCCATAGTTATACTAATGTGCCTAACTAAACCTAGTGTTATCTCATCCCTAAAGAATATCCTTAAAATGTTACATTTAGTTCCTCCACTATCTTAAAAAAAAAAGTGGCTTCCTGATTTTTAAAACTTCTTTTGTTTACAGACTTTATGAAATCTATACCCTCTGGTTCTGACTCTCACTACTCTTATAAAGCTGATCCATCAAGGACAAACTCTGCCTAGTTTTCAGTCCTTTTCCTACTTGACATTTACAGAATTGGCACTTTTGGCCATTCTTATGCCTTAAAATGTGAGCTTTTGGGATCCATGATTCTGTGCTGATCCACACTTTTCCTACCTCCCAGCACTTCTCTGGTTAACAGTGATCAGCTCTATGACTTTGGGCAAGAGTTGGAAAGAATAATTTCATTTTATTGGCTCAATGCAGGCATGGATTCTAGTTTAATCTAAATCAGGAGGGCTTGATTTAATAGTGCAGCTGTTTTAGTCTTTTGAATGGTGAGATAATCTCATAAATATCTTGTTCCTTTTAGTTCTACTTTGAATTATATACATTTGCCCTTAGGACTGACTATCCTTCAGAGCACCTGGGATGCTGGCCTCTTGGTCTTCCATTTCATGAGACTGTTGTAAGGACTAGGTGAGTTTATTAATATAAAGTGATGAAAACAGTGCCTGATTATATAGTAAGTGCTCAATAAATGCTAATTGTTATGATTCTGTTATTTCACATCTGCCTATAGTCTCTCATCCTTGAAGAGTCTGTAACTTCCACAGAAATGGAAAACCAGGATCACAATCAAATAAGTTAGAGGATATTTCTTCTACCATCATAGGCAATGGTCATCTATTTTACTATAACTCTATTGTGTGTCAAAAAGAACTTAAGGCAGCTTATAAGATATGATAAAATAGAAAACCAAAAACAATACAAATCAGCATTAGAGAAAGGAACAAGCGCCTAGAAAATCAAGATCATGACCTATGGCATGCCATAGGTAGGGATGCAAAGTGAGCATTCTGGCAATCAAAGTGAGATGGTCATTTGCTTACACTGTATTTGGAAGAGGAGAAAATGTCCATTCTTCAAGGAAGGCTTTGCTTATAATAGTTAGATTTAAAAGGATTTCTCCATTGGTCTTCATGTAATTATGCCATGCGTTTAATAGCAAAAAATGACATGTTCTCTACAACATCTTGCATATAATATGTTTTCTAGTGAATAAATATTTAGTTCATAGTAGAGAGGCAAATATGAAGATTCTTTTTGGAGGGTGTAGTGGGGTTAGGAGCAGAAGAGAATAGTGTACATTAGATAATTAAGTAATTACTGGGTGCTAGAAGAAAAGCTCCTTTCACACATTTGAATAACTTAATTTACCACATTATGGGCTGAAGGAACTGAAATTTACAGATTTTAAAGAACTTACCCAAGGATCAGGATTTGACCCCAATACTGGACCTCTTAAGTTGGGCCTGGTAAGATACAGAAGAAAAAGAACTGTGTGAGTAAAGGCATAGAGGTAGAAAAATGCCCTGTTTGTTCCAATAGATGAACTGGACTGTTTATGGCAGGGAGTTCAATGAAATAAAAATGAGAAAGTTAATTTAAATTGGATAAGTAGATGATGGCTGCCTTGAATACCAGTTTGTATTTGGATGTAATTGTCTAGGCAATGAAGGAATTGCAGGAGCTTTTTGATCATGGTAATAAAAATTTGGTTTGGGGGAAGATTAATCGGGTAGAGAAGACAAGGTGGTTTGGAAATGGGAGAGACAGCAGTAGATACTAGGTGGGAAGCTGAAGTATTAGAATACTGGTATTGGGAACAGCAGTGGTCAGATGAAGAGACAGTAAAGGAAGGATCCTGTGAAACTGGTGATTAGATATGGGCAAGGAACAAGAGGGACCATCAGTTCCTTAATTGCTGTTATTAACTTTCATGTAAGCTACCTATGGACATGGAGGGAATAATTTCTGATACACATTCAGCATGAACACAAAACATTAAAAAGCTGAATGCCTGATAGGATTAACTTGTATCCTTAAAGTCAATGCAGAACCAAAAACATTTGGGATTTATTGTGGGGAAGTTGGGTCAGAAGGTAAAGAGTTGATTAGGAGTGGAACACTTATTCTAAAGAAAAAGGGAGGGTCTTCCAATACAATCCAAATCACTGTGGCTCAGCTCACACTGAGGAATGTCTTCAAAACAATCTCTGAACCTTGCACAAGCCCACATTGAGGTGCTCTGCATGGGCCCTTTTCAGGAAGGTGGATTAGGAGCAAAGTTCCCTCAAAGGCCAAGTGCCTTCCCTGTCACTCCTCGTGGGGACCCCTAGGCCATTCCTCCAAGTAACGGGTCAGAGTAGGGAAGGAGGAGCATAGGTAAGACCTCTAAGCTCTGCACTTTGGCTGTGCTCCTGGACTTTCATGGTGACAACTGAGTGGCCCAGCTACACCCAACAAGGCCAGGATGGCCACTCCTATAAGCCACTGGAGGGGGGGCCAGCGACCGATCCAAATGCCATTTTTCCACTTCCGTGGAGACGTTCTGAAGCAGTATCGGCCAAAGAGCAAAGAAAGCGCAGGTGTGGTGCCGGCCAGGCATCTTCTGGAAGCGTGGTCCACCAGAGATTCCATGTGCAGAGCCTAGCCAGCTAATCCCCACCATGGCTCTTCCAGGGAGCAGTACCTGAGGCCACAGTCAGCCAGGTAAGCCTGGTGCTTTGGGCCAGCAGGAGGATGGTAATCATTTCTTGCTCTAAGCCCTACTTGAAGAAAGGAGAGGGTTCCAAGGAGGCAAAATTAGGGAAAATAAATACATGGAGAGCCCCTTGACTTGTAGCCCTCAGATTCACCAAATAAAATGCCCATTCTCTAATTGATTTTTCCTCATCATCAGAGATGAGCCATGATTCCTCTATCTCTCATTTTTTCTCTCTGCTTTCAGGTGGCCTGGAACTAAAATCACAGTTTTCAATCTGAATAAATCAACATTATAAACATGACTCACAAGGGCTATAGAGACCTTTGTTAACCTCTTCAGCCTCTTCTCCCCATCTTCCCAGACTTTTGTGCTCTGCCACTCTGGCCTTCTCATGGTTTTTCAGAGCTGCCAAGCACTCACCTATGTTAGTCCTTCTGCTTGAAAACCCTATCTTGTTTTTTGGCCTATGTTTTAAAATACAGGTTTTATTATGATTCAAGTATGGTGAGGCCTACAGATAAGGAAATAAATTGTCACTGAAAAGGGTTGTTACTCACAGTTCCTAAAAGAAACATGCCTTGCCATGCAGGGCCACATTGGAATGCACCAGATTTGGTCAGGAGGCTGAAGGAGTGGGAAGAAAACATGGGCAATAGCCTTTAATGTTGTTTCTGTGGAAAAGTACAAGTAAGAAAACATAAGGCTTAGAATTTGTTAATTTGACTTTTTTCAGGAGGGTGTGCAGGTTGCTCTGAGTTGTCTGGTACCTGGTCTTGGGGTGATAGGACCAGGGAATAGTGGCCTAGAGAGTAAAAGCCTGAGAGAAGAGGTGGGGTGGAGGTGTTGTGGGCTCTGGATTGGTTAGTTTGCATATGACACCCACCATGGGGCATGGGGGGTGGCAGTAGGGAGACAAGTACTTTGATATCTGTAGGAATTAGCTAATCCTGGGAAGAGACAGTCACTCCCAAGTCAGCTAGGGCCTAGATGCCAGAGCATCAAGAATACAAAAAATAAGAAAATACAGTTAAGACACCAATTAAGTCCTCCTCATCCATCAGCTCTCAGCTCAAGTGTAACTTTCTCCAGGGAGCCCTCATAGCTCCTTCAAAATCTCTAGCTTATATGGTTATTTGATTAAAGTCTGTCTTTCTAACCAAACTTCCTAATTAAATCAAACATGAGGGCAAGTAATTTGTCTCTTTGGTTCACTGTGTGCCTCTAGTTACAAAAGAATGCTTGGCACACAGCAGTTGTTTAAGAAATACCTATTGAAAAATAAATAATTGAATATCTCTGGGCCTTAGTCACTGTCACACCAAAATGAAAAAACTGAAGCGCCTCCCTTTTACCAATAAGTTAAATTCCAAAGGTCAGCAACTTAGAAATTATTTTCTAAAGAACTAATGCTTGGCACCTGGATTGCTAGGTCAAATTCTGTAGGCTTTTACAATGAATAATATCCCTGACGTGTTTGATTTACAAACCATCATAACAATGTGGGAAAATGTATTCTCTTATGGACATGAGAGCCCAACTCTTTATTCTCAGTGCAACTGGCTTCTATAGCTGCCATTCTGAAGTCAGCAAGGATTTGGAATGAGGACCCACCTGGTGTGAAGGGAGATGATACTAAGCAATTTGCTAAGACTTTACCTTTCCATAGAAATGTTTGTTCATAATCCCATACACGTTATAAATGAGAATAAACCATAATAAAATTTTTTAGACGTTTTGAAATATGCAATGATCAACTTAGGACTCACAGTTCTCTCCAGGCCATGCAGAGGTCAAAGAGTTTCTGTTTACAAATTTGGAGCAGCCTGAATTTCTAATACCTTACCTGACTCTAAAGTGTGCACCAAATCATTCTGCAGGAGATCTAACAAAGCTTCAACAGATACAAACTAGAAGAATGTTACCAGGAACATCATGTGGTGGTAGTCAAAAGAATTATCCATTAAATGAGGCTACTGTCCCCAACAGTGCCACTGTATACAAGAGTACCCTGCACACACTCAGTCATCTAGCACGAGTCTGTTTCCCCATTATTTCCACTTAGATCACAAGACTCCTCAGATAAGAAATTTAAAACAGTGTACATGCTTAAAGAGCAAAATGCTTGGTTCTTAATACCTTATAGCAATAAAGTGATGACTAATATTGAGAGCTGATTTATAAATCATGGTTCTATAGCTTTATAGGAATTAATTCATTGAATCGTTACAAAACCCTAGGGAAAATGTCCAAGATAATATTATCCATATTTTAAACATGAGGAAACTGAGGCTGATAAATAATTTAATCAAGGCTACATGGTGTGCTGTGTTGGGGCTTGAACCTCAGCGATCTGTGCCCAGGGAGCACATTCTTCTGTTCTACATGCCTCCTCTACAAGAGAAAACATCTTCAGAAAGTGGGCTAAGGAGATTAGTTAATCACATTGTCCCCTCCCCTGAACCACCAGAGAAAACCCAAGCACTTTCATACGAATTTCAAAGACTATCCTGGCACATACAGCAAAGCCTAACAGAGAGGCGTGGGCTGAATGACCTGACGTGGGGGTGATATTTAAGAGGTCCCACGAATTCCGCTGACTCCAACCTGAAGCAAGCTCTTTCTTTAAGGGGTATCTTCTAAGATTCCCGTTTTGTGCTTTTCCACCCTTTGGAGTCGATTTCTTCTTCCCTTGAATCTCATCTTTCTGCTATCCACATCCTTCTCTGAGATTTTGAAACAAAAAACTTAATACTAAATTTCCCTGGTAAAGCAATCAGAAATGACTTCAATCCCAGCATCTTTAGGATATAGTCCTTCATGTAACTTTCCTTCTTCTTCCCCAAAATCTCAGGCTAAAAAGTTAGATTTGTTTTGCCTGGGAGATTCCTGTTTCCCAAAGTACCAGGCAGGCGGTATTCTCAGCCTCTCGGTCTTAACCTATCCCTGCAATGCTGCCCAGACCCACGCACTAAAATTTACTTGTTTCTGCTGTCAAACAAGGGCTCCAAACCTAGTTTTCAGATACAATATCACACAGGAAACTTCGTACACCAAAACTTCCCGTACAGCGCCCGGGTGTGCAGAGCCTCTTCCCCGCCCTCCGGATTCAGTCGCTGACATTATGCAGCTCAAAGTCGACGTACGGACTGGACCTCTCACCGTCGTTAGTAGCAAGTGAGACTGGAGCCTAGAGTCACTCCTGCCAAAGCTGAGGTGGCATCAGGAAGACGCCGCGGAGCAAACCGCAACCAGCCAAGCGGCCCTCCTTACCTTGCCTCAACCTATGTTTGAGAACTACAATTCCCAGAAACCTCGGAGACTCGCAGTCCTCACAGCGCCAAGACTTCATTTCCCAGAAGTCTTCGGGCCAGCTCCCACCCGCCCTGAAAACGTTATGTGACGTCATCGACTTCCGGCCAACGATTTTTAGGCTGTCCCGTGGGCCTCGTTTGGTCATGGTACCATTGCCTGGCTCTCTGTCACCTTTTTTTTTTTCCTAAAAATTTGATAAATCAGAGTTAAGGTTTTTTAACCCCTTTCCGTTAGATTCTATTCATTTAACATATGTATTTCACACCTACTCTGTGGAAATCTTCTCTTCTGAATTGTGGGCTGTGAGAGAAGATGAGTCACTTTCTTCACTGAATATTAATTCAGCTCATTAAAGAGGCCACAATCCTTCCTCAACACTCTCCCTGTCGTCCTACCACCCCAAGCCTAACACATACACGCTCTGAAAAGTATAAAGGGATAAAAAGCAAAGTGTAAGCACGGGTCCCATCACTCATAATCCCTGAACATAGGAAATGTTCTTTCAGCCTTTTTTTTTCCTAGTGATATCTATATATCTAAGTATGCTAAATATAGAGATGGATTATGTTTATATATATTTATATGTAACAAAAATTTATAGTTTATATGTAACAAAATTTTACCATATACATTCATGTTGAACTTTTCCCATGTTAATATTTTCCAATATTTTTAAATGGTACAGTCAAAGAACTAACCCTGTCCCAGTATCAGCATTTCTTTTCAGGCTTCCTTGACACTAGTGTTTTTGCTTAGAACCCTTAGCAAATGCTTCAGTCTGCTGTTGTCAGAACAACTTTATAAAATTATTCATTTTATTAGTTGTGATAATGACATTATGGTTTCATTTAAAAGGAAGAAAAAGCCCTTATTGGTTAAAAAATACATACTTATGAGACAAATGATAAGATATCTAGGTCTTACTTAAAAATACTCCAGGAATAAATAAAAGTGGGGAGTCAGAGAAGGATTGCTAAACAAGATTGGCAAATACCGATTATTGTTTAAGCTTGGGTGAAGACTGCGCTGGAGTTCACTTTTGTATTTTGTTTGTCTGAAATTGTCTTTGATTTTTTTTTTTTGTATTTTTGCTATTTCTTGGGCCGCTCCCGCGGCATATGGAGGTTCCCAGGCTAGGGGTCGAATCGGAGCTGTAGCCACTGGCCTACGCCAGAGCCACAGCAACACAGGATCCGAGCCGCATCTGCAACCTACACCACAGCTCACGGCAATGCCGGATCGTTAACCCACTGAGCAAGGGCAGGGACTGAACCCGCAACCTCATGGTTCCTAGTCAGATTCGTTAACCTGCGCCACGACGGGAACTCCATGAAATTGTCTTTAATATTTTTTTTAATGTGTACAAGCATACCTCTTGGAACAATATGGCCACATAATTCCTTCCAACCTCATGTTCAAGGGATCCTTTGACCACTGCCCAAATGAAGAACTTTCACCTCCATTGTCATCTCTGTAATGCTGATTCCTTTTCCTGGTTACCAATCTTTTTTACTAGTTTTTTCACAGTACCTCTGAAACCAAAGCAAATCTTATCTCTTTCCAGAACACTCCTTTTACTTTCATGCTCTCCCAAATCTCAGTCTCCTCCTGATCTCTTCTACAGGCATGACTTTGGCATCAGGAACTTATAGCCTTCTGCTCTAATTCATGTCTCATTTCATTCTGGGTGACCTCAGTGTGCCTGATGGAGTGACTTCTCAGTAAATATTTGTTGAATCAGTCAATGTCCATGTGGATGAATCATGTAGCAAACCTTCTGCCTTCTACCTGGAACCCTGGGGTCTTGGCAGACAGGAATCCCCCTGCATCTGCTGCCTATGCTTTTCATCTCCTACTGGTGATCTGATCCTTCCCTTTTTAATTCTTGTTCCAAAACTCCTCCTCCTCCTCTGCCTTTAGAAGGTGCCTGCCATCTGCTTCCCACCCACAACCTTCTGTCCTTCACATTTTCCACACCCACTGCTTAGTTTCAATCCATTTCAACATTGTCAGAAACAATGGTGTTTCTTTCTGCCTCCTTTCTGACTTTGCTCTCACACTCTTTTCAGTTTTCAATCTCTCCTTTTCTACTAACTCATTTCATTATCACTTTAAACAAGTCTAGTAGGTCTCTTCATATTTAAAAACATCCTAAAAAATAAACAAAAATAAAATTTAAAAAAATCCTTGTTAAATTCACATGCAGCTTTAGCCACCACAATAATTCTTGATATGGCCAGACTTCTATCCTTTAGACTGCTATGTATTTCTTTCATTCTCCACCTTACCATCCGCTTATTCTATAGCCCCTTAAATTTGACCTATCCCTTTGAAACTAAGCTGTATCTGCTCTTAGGAAAACGAAAATTGAAAATACCCCAATATCATTTTCACCAGATTGGCAAAATTCCTAGATTTGACAAGCATAGTCCTTGTCAAAGCTGTGGGGAGTCAATCTCATATGTTGCTGGTCACAGGGAGGAACCCCATGAAGGGGACTTTGGTAATATCTGATAATTGTGTATATATGCACTTATTCAAAATGACATATATACAAGGTAATTCATTTAATAGCTTGTAACAGCAAAATTTGATAATAACCTAAATGTCCTCCATCATGGAATTGGTTAAATAAATTTTGCCATCAATCAATAAAATACTATGTAGCTTGTGTTGGTCAATATTATGTGTCAACTTGGCTAGGCTATGGTGCCTAATTGTTTGGAATTGTGTGGTCAAACACTAGTCTAGGTAATTAGGTGATGGTATTTTGTAACAAAATTATTTAATAAAGTTGATTACCCTCCATTATGTGGGTGGGCCTCATTCAATCAGTTGTAGTCCCTCAGAGGAAAAACCAAGGATTCTCAGAGCAGAAAGAATTCAGCTTCAAGACTGTAACATAGAATGTTGCCTGAGTTTCTAGCCAACCGGTCTACTTTTAGGAATTCTGGACTCAAGACTGCAACTTCAAACTCACTCAAATCTCCAAACTGCTGGCTTATCCTATGGATTTTGGACTTGACAGCCCCCACAATTTTGTGTCAATTATTAAAAATAAATCTCTCTCTATATATATATATGTGTGTGTGTGTATATATATTCTATTTCTCTGAAGTACACTAAATAATACACAGCTATAAAAAAGATTGAGGGAGTTCCCATTGTGGCGTAGTGGAAATGAATCCGACTAGGAACCATGAGGTTTCGGGTTCGATCCCCGACTGTCTCAGTGGGTTAAGAATCTGGTGTTGCCGTGAGCTGTGGTGTAGGTCGCAGACACGGCTCAGATCCTGCGTTGCTGTGGCAGTGGTGTAGGCCAGCAGCTATAGCCCCCAACTGGACCTCTAGCCTGGGAACTTCCATATGTCACCGATGCGGCCCTGAAAAACAAACAAACAAACAAACAAAAAACAGATTGAGACACTCTATATATGGAAAGATCTCCAGAATGTATTTTTTGAGTGAAAAAAAAAGTGCATAGCACTCTATATCTTGTGTTTAAAAGGAATTGAAATAAGAATGCATATTTATTTATTTATATTTACTTATATCTGCGCTAAAACTCCTGAAGGGTTCATAAATTAAAAGTGGTTGCTTGAGAGGAGGTTCTAGACAGATGGAAGATAGAAGTAGGAGTGACAAGTTTTTTATGACATTAAAAAAAAAAAAAAACAACCTTTGAGGAGTTACCACTGTGGTTCAGTGGTAACAAACCAGACTAGTGTCCATGAGGAAAAGTGTTTGATCCCTGGCCTTGTTCAGTGGGTTAAGGATCCAGCCTTGCCTTGAGCAGCAGGAGGTCACAGACACAGCTCAGAACCAGCTTTGCATGGCTGTGGCATGGGCTGCAGCTCTGACTCGACCCTCAGCCTGAGAACCTCCACATGCTGAGGGTGCAGCCCTAAAAAGCAAAAAGAAACAAATTTTGTGATTTTTGAACTATGTGACTGTTTTTACCTATTCAAAAACTTTAATTTCCTGAGGACTTCACTAACCCCTAATTGCAAATGTAGTCTTCTTTATATAAATCCTAACTTGGTAGTATGCTACAGCACACACTAATCTTTCCTTGGAATTTCCTCCTCTAGTTCCTCAGCATTTTAACGCTCCTAGTTCTCTGATTTGCTTTACCTCTCTTTCTTTCACTCTTCTGTTTCTTGAATAGGATATTCTCCGAAGTTCTGTCTTCAGCATCTTGACTCTGGCTCTCTATTCTCTCTTTCTGCTGAAGCTTAAGCTATTACCTCTGTACCAGATCTGCCTTCTCCACACAAATCCTTCCTCATGAGCTCAAGACTCACATTTCTGACTACTTCCTAGATGTTTCCAGACCCATACCAATATTCTGTTGGTACCACAAACTAATATAGTAAACAAACAAACCAAAACAAACAAAAAAACACTCTCATCTTCAATTCAACTTTTTATACAGGCTACCATGTTGGGTGAGATCCCCAGCCTTCAAGAGGGCATTTTGGTAGTCATAATGACTAGGGAGTGTTACTTGAATTTACAGGCAGAAGTCAGTGATGATAAACATCTTAAAATGCTTATGGCAGTCTGGCACCATAGGAACTGTCCCGTCCAAATGCCAATAGGATAATGACCTCACCATCTATCCTGTCGTCTTGGTTCAGACTATGGTGTCATATATATCTCTTCTTTTTTCCTTACCCCTGCACTCAGCTGATCATCAAGCCCTAGTAATTCTACCTCTGAAATATCTCGTCTCCTTAGCTGCTGTCACTAGCTTAGTTCATATGTGGGCTCACAGCTACAACATTGTAAAGGCTTCTGAAACTGACCTCTACCTCTAATCTTCCTTTTCCTATTTTTCACATCACTGTCAGTTATCGCCCCTAAAATATATGTAATAAGCAATATGACCCAAGCCCTAGCATGAAAGCCTACTTTTCCAGCATTCTCTCCACTTCTAATGTGTGGGGCACAACAGTCAATTCCACCACCTCTGTGATCCCTTCTGGGGAAAGAGAAAGTCCTGAGAAATAACTGCCCTACTCAGAAGTTCCTATGATTCCACTCCCATGCAAAAAATCATCACCAGACTGTTAATTGGAATCTGCCTTCCTTCCATATGAAAATCAATGTTCACTTCCTTCTGGGACTTAAGGCTAGACCAAGGATACAACATCACGTCCCAGTGGATAAAAGTCAAGTCTGGGACACAAGACATGTGCTGATTCTCTACATGTGCTCCCATTTGACCCAAGCTACACTGGTTAATGGAAGAAAATTTCCTAAAACCTGCCTGACTCAAGAAGCATGTGAAGAAACCAGATGATAACTTACTTGATAGTTTTGTGGAAATAAGACATGAGTTTCACAAAGTGGCATGGTCTGGGAAAAGGCACAGGCTCAAGGAACACAATATTCTAGTTTATGTGGTACCACTAATTAGTTATATGATATTACATAACAAGGCCTGGGCCTCAGTTTTTCTTAAACAAAATTGGAGATAACTAGCCCACATGACTCAAAAGCCTCCTGTAAGAAAATATAAATAAAAGTTATGAAAAATTAGGGAGATCCTGTTGTGGTGCAGTGGAAACAAATCTAACTAGTATCCATGAGGATGCAGGTTTGATCCCTGGCCTTGCTCAGTGGGTTAAAGATCCAGCGTTGCTGTGAGCTGTGGTGTAGGTCACAGATGTGGTTCAGATCCAGCGTTGCTGTGGCTGTGGTATAGGCAGACTGCTGTAGCTCTGATTCAACCCCTAGCCTGGGAATTTACATATGGCATGAGTGTGGCCCTAAAAAGCAAAAAGCAAAAAAAAAAAAAGTTATGATAATTTAAAAAGCAAATACTACCCCAACTGTTATTTAAGTCCAAAACATTGTGAACTTTTGGACTAAGAATTAGTGAAAGAGTGAGCTGTGTACTCTTTCCTCCACAATAGCAGCCACAGAGGGTCTCGCCTCAGATTCTGGGAGATTCTCCTCAGATTCCATTTTCCTCTCATGGGGTGGAACTTGCTGGGAAAGCCTGGCTTGGGCACTGGGAAAGTAATATTAGCAAAGTTAGCTCACATAGGCTGTGCTTACTGTGATCCAGGCACTATGCTAAGCCCTTCGCACATTTTGTCTTACCTAATCTTCCATAAAACCTCAACAGATGGGTATCATAGTGGTTTGAAAGGTGGTTTAAAATTCTTTGATACTTCCTTCAAAAGGTGGAGCCTAACATTTTGAGTGTGGGCTGGACTCAGAGACTCCCTTCTAATGAACAGGAAAAAAGTGGAAGTGATGTTATGTGAATTCAGAGGCTAAAAGGCATGAACAGCGTTGGGGTTTCCTCTTTCCTTGCTTTGTGGGATCACTTGCACAGAATATCCCAGCCCACTGATTGTTGTGGTTATAAACACACACACCATACATTCATGGGCCCACAGAAAAGTCAGGGTCAAAAATTACCCATTAAAGATTGTATTCATTGCATCCTTCTTTTTGTGACAAGCTGAAGGTCACTAACTTGCATCTACTTTGTTGCGTTCATCATACAAGTCCTGAGCAGTACTGGGAAGTCATTAGAGAATCAACCTGGTCTAAGACAGGAATTCTTAACTTGGCTGCAAGTTCTTCCTCTCTTCCATGAGCTGGCAACTGGCACCTGTCATTTCTGGTACTTCCTGTCTTCTGCCTTACTGTGCACAGTGCTCAGGCTTAGCTTTTCCAGATTCTGTTCTAAGTTCCTTGTGAGCTGAGATCTCATCAGTCAGTAGCTCTCTGGCACTGGGTTTGTTTGTTTGTTTGTTTATTTATTTATTTATGGCAGCATCCGTGGCATAAGGAAGTTTCCAGGATTGGGGTTGAATCTGAGCTGCATTCATAGCTACTTGCAACAACATACATGAAGCTCACAATCTGAGTTTAAAAAGCTAGATGCAGGAGGTCCCATCATTGCTCAGTGGAAACAAATCTGACCAGGAACCATGAGGTTGTGGATTTGATCACTGGCCTCGCTCAGCAGGTTAAGGATCTGGTATTGCCGTGAGCTGTGATGTAGGTGGCAGCTCAGATCTGGCGTTGCTAAGGCTGTGGCGTAGGCTGGCAGCTACAGCGCCGATTCAGCCCCTAGCCTGGGAACTTCCATATGCCATGGGTGCAGCCCTAAAAAAAATAAAAAAAAAAACTAGATGCAAAAGTCTAGCATATTACCAAAAAAATCAAAAACAGGCAAAATGAACCTATGGCATTAGAACTCAGGAGAGCAGTTGCCTTCAGGGAAGAAGTGAGAGGATTTGATTGGAAGGGTGAAGAAGAAGGGTACCAGGATGCTGGAAATGTTCTATTTCTTGACCTGGGCGATAGCTGTACAAATGTGTTCACTTTGCACACTTATATCTTATTTTCTTTCTGTGTTTAATAAGTTCCAAAACTGAATTCAGATTCCTCATCTTTTCTGTTAAACTGTTCCTTCCTTGTATTCCTCTTCTCAGTACCTGACAGCTCCTTTCTTCAAGTTGCTCAAAACCCTTAGAGCCATTCTGGTTTCTCCTTCTCTCACATTTTCAGGTCCAAACCATCAGCAAATCTTGACTGCTATGTTTTCAAAATATAGCATCAATCCAACTACTCCCTACCACTTATCATGACTATCTCTAAGTCACCATTAGCTCTTACCTGAACTATTGGAGCAGTATTCCAACTAGAGTTCTGCTTGCACTCTTGACATTCTATCTACAATCTCTCCCTATGCTGCAGCAAGTGACCCTTTTAAAACAATTAAAATTGGAGTTACCATTGTGGTTTAGTGGTAACAAACCCGACTAGTATCCATGAGGATGCAGGTTCAATCCCTGGACTCACTCAATGGGTTAAGGATCTGGTGTTGCCATGAGCTGTGATGTAGGTCACAGATGTGGCTCAGATCTGGCATTGCCATGGCTATGGCATAGGCTGGCAACTGCAGTTCCAATTCAACCCCTAGCCTGGGAACTTTCCTATCAGAAAAACAAAACAAACAAAACCAACCAACCAAACCAAAAAACCAATTAAAACCATGTGTCACTCCCTTGCTCAATCCCCTCCAATGACTTACCATCTCATTCTGAATAGAATGCCAATTTCTTACCATAGCCACGAAGGCTCTGCATGAATTGTATGCTGTCTCTCTGCCCTCATCTCCTCCTACTCCCTCACAGCACTGCAGCCAGCGCTCCCAAACTGCCAAAGATGTGCCTATCTTTGGACCTTTGTGGCCACTAGTTCTCTGCCTAGAACATTTTTTTCTCCCAGCTATCTGTCTACTTCATTCCTCCACTTCCTCCAGTCTGTGCTCCAGTGATACCTCATTAGAGAGGCACTTCCCAACCATCCTATTTACAACAGCTCCACAACTCCTGGTAGGGATTTCTCACAGAGGCTTCCTGTTGCTTAAGTGTTACTTATAACACTTACCACCAGTTGGCACCTTACACATTTATAATAGGATGTGAGCTCTGTGAAAGCAGAGATAACAGTTTTGTCCCCTTCTGAACTCAAACAACTTATAAGGTCAGGTACTTCAAAAGCACTGGCTGCAGCTGAATGATTTTTAATGAAGAACTTCATGTTTAAGAATGAGTGACTAGGTTATATGATGTTTTCGCCTTTTTCCTCTTCCCTCACCCCGTTATTTGACAAAAACCTAGTCGAGTGGCTCAATATTTATAATCTGGTGGCAGATGTGGAAATTGTCAACATAGGACCTTGAGGAAAATGCTTGGTCTCTAAATGCTCAATCTTGGACACTGAAACATCCAAAGATACATATGAAAATATTAGAGGTTTTTGGTAAAATTCTTTGCCTCATAAAGGACTATCTGGCTTTATTGGTTATTTCTGAGGTCCTTTCATTTCTGAACAGTTTGTCAATGGATGTTAAACCTCTAAGACAAACTGAATCCCTCTGCTATTTTTCTGGACTAATTTCAAGGAAAAAGGTGTAACTTTTAACTTCCAGTTCTCTCCTCCAGATTTCAACTTTGCTCGCCCTCTCAGTATGATGTTAAATAAGTAATGTTAGTGTTATATTAGGTGTTTATGATTTAGAAATGAGAAAATTAAGGAAAAAACTAAGAAACTTCAAACAACTTCTTCTCTCTGCTCTTAAAATAGGAGTAAGGAGAACATACACAGCTAAAGGGCATGTCAAGTGATAGGAAGTTCCCCTGTGGTGCATGTTGGGTGATAAAGGACAAAAACCTTAGTTCAGGAGTTCCCGTCATGGCGCAGTGGTTAACGAATCCGACTAGGAACCATGAAGTTGCGGGTTCGATCAAGAAATAGTAAAAAGACAAAAAAAAAAAAAAAAACCCTTAGTTCACCACATTGGAGAAGTAGATTGGCATGTCTGAGAAAGTGCAGCAGTTGCAAATCCATCCACTTTGGGAAAACTCTGGGATAGCTAAAAGAGATGTTTTCGAGGTACTCAGAAAGGAATTATAGAAACCAAGATCATGTTACATTCTGGAGCCTCACTACCTACCCCTTCTCCAGGCCTGTATTACCTAGGAGTGATTAGTGCACATCCAAAGTCTGGGAATATAAAGGCATGGAATGTCAGAGTTTTTTAAATAAAAGAGGAATTAAATTTGACAGTGATCACATATTCTCTGTGCTCTGGGTTTGATCTGAGAGTATCTATGCAGAGATCAAATTAATGGAACGAAGTCGGATCTTCAAGGCTAATGACAAGTTCCTGAACAAATTCTGTCCCTTCATATAGAAATCAGAGTGGCAAAAGGACAAGAGGCTTCCTGTCCATTCCAGACAGAATTTGGAGTTTTCCACTTTGGGATCTCCTTTGAAACAGGACCCTTCACCTGGATACAGAAACTTTATTTCCTAATACTGTGGAAGGGGTCAGATTCCAACCAAAGCTAATCCTATAACCTGAGACCCATTTCTCCCTGCTAGAGTCCACCTCTCTGTGATGGGATAATTAAAATAACTACATAATAGAAGTCTTGAGAAATTAAGAAATACTAAGATGACATTCCTTTTTTTTTTTTTGTCTTTTTGCTGTTTCTTGGGCCACTCTCGTGGCATATGGAGGTTCCCAGGCTAGGGGTCGAATCGGAGCTGTAGCCACTGGCCTACGCCAGAGCCACAGCAACGCGGGATCCGAGCCGCGTTTGCAACCTCCACCACAGCTCACGGCAACGCCGGATTGTTAACCCACTGAACAAGGGCAGGGACCGAACCCGAAACCTCATGGTTCCTAGTCGGATTCGTTAACCACTGCGCCACGACGGGAACTCCCCAACAGAGGGGGGTTTATCTTTTTTTTTTTTAAGGCCACACCCGTGGCATATGGAGGTTCCCAGGCTAGGGGTCGAATTGGAGCCACAGCAATGCCAGATCCCAGCCGTGTCTGCAACCTACACCACAGCTCACAGCAACACCGGATCCTTAGCTCAGTGAGGAAGGCCAGGGATGGAACCTGCAACCTCGTGGTTCCTAGTCAGATTCGTTTCCACTACTCCACAATGGGAACTCATTCCTTTTTTTTTTTTTCTTTTTGCCATTTCTTGGGCCGCTCCCTCGGCATATGGAGGTTCCCCGGCTAGGGGAACTCCCAAGATGGCATTTCTTTACCAATGTTTCAAACTACAGCAGAAAAAAGCCCTGAGATTTAAATGGCTACTTAATTTCCTGAATTCTACGAATTCTTCACTGTGGCATTTTTCACCTAAGGAAGTGACAACATTCTGATGCAAGTCGCTGGCGTTCACATATGCGAAAGTAATTTTTTTTTTCACTTGTAAAAAGCTGTAGCACTCACTCCCCCAAAACCACCTTTGTTCTTTCCAGGGTGCACATTAGGGTTTAAAGAATAGATATGAAACCTAGATCCCACTCCCTAGGCCAATTAAGTAGTCTCGGGGGAGGGGGTCTTGGCAACAGAATGTTATAAAGTTCCTGCAGTGATTCCATATGTAACTAGGGTTAAATAACACAAGTGTTAAACTGTATAAGAGGGTCTCTGTAGTTGTGATAAACTTCTAGAACGTTAAAACATAATAGGAGAGAAAACAATAGGAAGGTTTAATATTTGCACTGAGTTAAGCTATTATATTCTCCTGAATTACTAATTTGAGGGTATTTTACAATTCTTTTTATTAGGAACCAGTTACTTAAACAACTTAAATGTGTTAGAATAGGAGCATAATAGATCTCCAGTCTAGTTACTTAAACACAGGTGCTTTCTATTGGCAAAACATGCATAAATACATACACTCTGGAATGGAACCTAGCAAAATGCTGATATATAATAATCCTACTCAAGAATATATTGTAGATATACAAAAACTGAATATAAAACTCCAAACGACCTCTGAAATCACCTACTTCAATTCCCTCATTCACAGAGGAAACCGAAGCTTAGAATGGCTAAGTTTGTCAACATCACAAAGTTGCTTAACAATATAATTGGATTACTTCAGCCCAATGTACCTTCCATTCCAGAGAATGGCAGTGAAGTGTAAAAATATTTTAGGAGTTTCTCAATCCATCCTGATTCTCCTGGAACAAAAGGACAAACTGGAGTAAATGTATCCCTGTGTTTATGATGTTCCTAGAAGTCATATACCAGGGTGCAACCGCTGATGTTTACTGAGAGCAGAACGATATCTAAAGGCTTTTCCACAATCGTTACATCCAAAAGGCTTCTCTCCTGAATGAATTCTCTGATGCTGAATGAGGTAAGTGCTCTGGCTGAAAGTCTTCCTGCATTCATTACAGTTGTAAGGTTTCTCCCCAGTGTGAGTATTCTGATGTTCAGTCAGATGAGTGCTCCGGCTAAAGGCTTTGTCACATTCATTGCACTTATAGGGCTTCTCTCCAGTGTGAATTCGTTGATGCTGAGCCAGATGGGAACTCTGGCTAAAAGCCTTTTCACACTTATTACATTGGTAGGGTTTTTCTTCTGTGTGAGTTTTTTGATGCTGAGCAAGAGAGGAACAATGTCGAAAGGCTTTGCCACACTCAGCACACTCATAAGGCTTTGCTCCTGTGTGAATTCTCTTATGTTGTGTAAGGTGTATGTTCTGGTTGAAGGCTCGCCCACATTCATTACACTTGTAAGGTCTTTCTCCAGTATGTATTTTCCTGTGCTGAATAAGGGATGAGCCATAACTGAAGGTTTTCCCACATTCATGACACTGATAAGGCTTCTCACCAGTGTGAATTCTTTCATGTTTAGCAAGAGATGAACTCCGAATAAAGGCTTTCCCACATTCCTTACATTCATAAGCTTTCTCTTGGGTATGAGTCTTCTGATGTTGATTAAGGTTTGAGAGATAACTGAAAGCCTTTCCACACTCACTGCATTCAAAGGGCTTTTCTCTGGTGTGAATTCTCCGATGTTGAGTAAGGGATGAGCAGTAACTGAAGGCCTTCCCACATTCGTTGCACTTGTAAGGCTTTTCTCCAGTATGAATTTTTAGATGTTGAGCAAGGGATGACCAGTAACTAAAGGATTTCCCACATTCAGCACAATCATAAGGTTTCTCCCCAGTGTGTGTTTTCTGATGTTGAGTGAGGTTTGAGTGCTGACTAAAGGCTTTCCCACATTCATTGCATTCATATGGCTTTTCACCAGTATGAATCATATGATGACGTATAAATGTCGAGGGCCCATTGAAAGCCTTCCCACATTCGTTACATTTATAGGTTTTCTCTCCAGTGTGAATTTTTTGATGTTGAGTAAGGTGTGTGCTCCTGGTAAAGGTTTTATCACATTCATCACATTTAAAAGGTTTTTCTCCTGTATGAATTTTCTGATGTTCCATAAAGTGGCCTCTCTGGCTAAAGGCCTTTCCACACTCATTACAAGTATATGGTTTCTCACCAGTGTGAATTCTCTGATGCTGAACAAGATGGGTCCTCTGACTAAAGGCTTTCCCACATTCATCACATTTATAAGGTTTTTCTCCAGTGTGAATTCTTTGATGTTGAGTAAGAGATGGACCCTCAATGAAGCCTTTTCCACACTGATCACATTTGTATGGTTTATCTCCAGTATGAATTCTTTGATGGTTAATAAGGTTTTCGCTCCGGCTGAAGGCTTTTTCACATTCATTGCATTTGTAGGGTTTTTCTCCAGTATGTGTTCTCTGGTGGCGGATAAGAGCTGAACAATAACTAAAAGCTTTCCCACATTCATTGCACTTACACAATTTCTCTTTTTTAACGCGGTTTAAATTCTGTTTGACACTCGTTTTAGTAGAGGTCTCTTCTGGAGATATTTCTTTTTGTGTTGAAAGGTCTGAACTCTTATTGATGTTTTTCTCAAAGTCATTATTTACATGGTCTTTCTCCAAAGTAGGTATTGTCTTTTCTGTTATTTTTATTTCCTGTGACAGTGTCTGTTCATTTGCCTGCTGCCTTTCTAGACTGCCTTCAGATTCCCAAGTTTCTAAGAAGTTGGAACTCCAAGGATCATCCCTTTTGTGCTTTTCTACTAATGCCTCTAGAGATGGCTCTTCTTCACAAATGTCCAGCTCTAGGACTGATAAGCTATTTTCTGGTCTTGTCTCCCAGTCTGAAAGAAAAAGAAAATGTTGGAATTCTCTGAATTGGGAAGAAGAAATAATTTTGTTCTGGAAATGACCTAATGAAATTAAAAATAAAGCCCACAGGAAATTCTGAGGATTTTCATATATAGCTCTATTATTTGGGGAGAAATTCGGAAAGCAATAACAGTAAGCAAAATATGAGAGTAGCAAGAGAATGTCTAATTCATTTCCATACATAATCTCTAAGAACCAGTAAGGGAACTCCACTTAAGACGATAATAAATTTAGAAAGTGATCATAGAGATAGTTAAGAGGAGGCAGAGATGGACTGAATCTAAAGGAGGCAATCTGAACTGGGATTCCTTGCCAATGAACAGCAAAACAAAAATCTAAGAACTATGATTTCAAGACAAGACAAAAAGAAGACATGACTAAAGCTCCATGGTTTTTAACCTGGAACACTGCAGGAAGAGCTATATCACTGCTAGAAATGAGAAAGTTGTAAATAGTAGAGGAAATAATTTAGGTGGAGGAAGGTGACAAGTGCAACTCTAGGCATTTTAAGAATTAGGAAGAGAAATGGAAGAGCAGACCATAATGATGTTTGTGGGGATGGAAGGTGACAAAAGTGGCAGAATAACTAAAACGTTCAAATATAGGATAGAAAGTATCAGCTCAAAAGAGGAAAGAAAAGAAGAGCTACGGTCATAAGAATGTATGTGAAAAAAAAGAGCAGAGAGAGAGGAAGATCCTTGAAAGTATTTAGAGTAATGGGGCAAATAAAATATACTAATGAAAGAAAGCTGTTTTTTAGCAAACAAAAGAATATAAGAAAAAAAACAGAAAAGTGAGTTACACTGCTCTATTGTCTGCTCTGGGATAGTTTGTCCTGTGCTGAGAAGAAAGATGACAGGGTAATCTAGTCAATGCTGGCAGATTCAGTAAAGAAAAAAAGGCTGTGTTTAAACAGCATTTCTTTGGTTCCACTGGTAGTGTGAAAGTACAGCAGACCCTCAGAGAACTAAATCTCCTGTGATGCCAGCCTGGTCACTATCACCGTCACTTTCACTGCAAGCATGAAGGACAAGGCAGAGACCCAGAGCTGCCTACCATCCTCTCCATACCTGGTACCATGGGTAATGGTAAAGCACACATAAGCATACATAAGCGTAGGCAGCCTCCTAACAGCAGTACTTCTCCAGCAGGGACAAGAAGATCAATGCAACAGAAGTTTTGGGGAACAGCCAATCTCTGGCATAGGCCTGCAGCAACAGCTCCAATTAGACCCCTAGCCTGGGAACCTCCATATGCCTCAGGTGAGGCCCTAAAAGGACAAAATACAAAAGTAAAAAAAAAAAAAAAAAAAAAAGGATATGTTCTCATCAACAAAAATGACACTAAGAAGGATATATTTGTACAGCAGAGAGCCCTAAAGAATACCTCCTGGGTAGTTCCTGTTGTTGCTCAGTGGTAATGAATGTAGCTAGTATCCATGAGGATGTGGGTTTGGTCTCTGGCCTCACTCAGTGGGTTTAGGATCCGGCATTGCCGTCAGCTGTGCTGTAGTTCGCAGATCTGGCTTGGATATGGCATGACTGTGGCTGTGGTGTTGGCCAGCAGCTGCAGCTCCGATTTGACCCCTAGACTGGGAATTTCCATATGCCACAGGTTCAGCATATGGAAAAAAAAGAAAAAAGAAAAAAAGAATACCTCCTGGAAGTACTTCGTAGTGAAAGGTATGGAGACCATGGAGTCAGATGCTGTTGAAGGCAGAGTGTGGAAATGGCTGATTTCTAGCCCACTTGGAGTTCCAGGTGCAAGCAATAAACATACAACAGACTGTGACCAACATTATCCACACTGTCATATTGTCCATGCACTAACCAACAGAGTTACCAGAATATTAGGGGTGGGACAACGAATGAAGGACTGGAGAAAATTCCAGAAGGCCATACTCAACAGAACCATCCCTACTGCAGGAACCATTCCTAATGCATTCTTACTTTACTACATGCCAAATCTATGGGCACTGACCACAGTATTCCAACACCTCTGTGCATGGAGAGGTGATAAAGGGTGCTGACATCCAGGCTGCAAAAGGACAAGATAGACTAGTGAAACAGAATATATAACAGAGTACAATCACAGTTTGGCAGAGGCTAAATTGCCAAGATAGCTTAGAGAGGATAGCATTAAATAGGATAGGAAAATGATGCAGACAAAGCCCCGGGCTAATGGCCACCTCAATGTAGGTAGCGTCACAACTTCAATTACCTCTATAGACGCATAGAAAACTGTAACTTATTTTTATGGAGATAAAAGTAGACATGTTACCAGCTAAGAATAAGTCTGCTCCAAGTGAAGATGAGGGCAGATCCAAGGGCTAGTTTACCAAAACTACCATCATCGGGTCATATTCCAGCAATAAAAAAATAAACAAAAGAATGGAGCTTAATATTTCAAATGATTGACTTCTGCCTACTGACCAGATCATTGGAGCTATTTATATTAACTATGCAACATGAGTTCTTTATTATTTTTTTTATCTAAATAAGTGTCTCTTTGATTATGACTAAAGCATCTTTTGGGGAGTCAAGGATTTACCAATACACACTTAAATATTTTTAAATTGTTTTCTATCTGTTCAAGTTAACTTTTTTAAAAACTTTTAAATCTGTAATAAAACCTGACAACTTGTTTTTTTTTCCAAAATGTAACAAACTGTAAGCACAAGTTAATAAAGCTATTATTTTTTTTAAAAAAGTTTCCTCAATTGTGTTCCATGAAACTATCTTCTGAGAGAAAGATATTAAAGGTGTAGTATTAAAAGAAAGGAATTGCAGTTAGGAGGATGGGAGAGAGAAAAGTTACATTCTGTGCAACCCTGTTGGAAATTCATAATGCCCAACTACATATAAAAAAAATTCTCTGAGTGGTCCTCCAGTAAGAAACTTGCTAAAATTTTAGCTAATCCAGCACTTCCTAAATTTGAACATGGCATGCATTTTTTTTTTTTTCTCCCCATAAAAAAGGACTCCTACTCCTAGCTCATTGAATCTGGAGATATATTACTTAGCTAGAGTGACTAAATTTATATATTTATATATTTTTTTCAGCATCAGATCTTAGAAAAAGTCTCTCTGTACAGTTTGGAAGTTGATGGTTAACAACTAAGTTATTCATAATTTCAAGGGTTGGCCAATAAAGTGATAGTGAGATTAACACAGGAATAGGTGAGTAAAAAAAAAAGTGAAGGCTACAGGTATGGAACTCCCACTTTTGCAGAGTTTGGCTGGGAAAGCAAAAAGGCAAAATGGATAGTGTTGAGTAAAAGTATTTAGAAATTTAGGTTGCCTATTTCTGTTTGAAGGTCCTGGGGATGGAGTCTTTAGATCCCAAAAGAAAACTGTGAGGGCTGAAAAGTGGGGTGATAATTATGAAATCAGGACTGCAAAAGAGGTTGGGAAAGGACAGAATCCAGATTCCATGACAAGAAGCTGCCTTTAGAAAAAACTGGGAAGGATATGTCCTTTGAAAGGAGTGTAAAAATTAAACACATATGGAGACATTTAGTGTTTTGACAAAACCTAAGAGGCCAGATGTCTTCCCATTTCTCCACAGGAGACTAAAGAGAAGCAAGTACATCTACATTTCAGATATAAAATCCTCTCATCAGGCTGCTGGTCAGAGTTAATAATTTAATTATGCTCATCGGCTGATATCCATTACTTACCTCCAAAGGTACCTACTGGAATGCTGGGCTCCACTATCCATGGCTCCGTCCCTTGCTCTAACTGGGAAATCACATCAGGTTTGGAAACTTGGAGTCCTGCTCATGGAGAGTAAAAAGAAAAGTTATTTCTCTGCAGTAAGAGAAAAGCGCCATAACAGAGTTCAGTCTCACCACTTTGTCTTTAGAGGAAAGGATATGTAGATAAATCAGATGGGAGTAAATAAGCTTCAATGTTACACCTTCCCAGATGTGGTATAACTTGAGAACTGATCTGGGTTCGGCAAAATTATAAGTTTGTCATTCTACTTGCTAGAGAGCAGAAACCTTTTCAGAACCTTTCAAAATTTAGGAATCTTTGTTCTAACTTAAAGGCAAAACTCACCTAAGCACAAGAGAACCCTCCTTCTCCACATCCCCAGTTAACTCAGAGAAGCCATCCTTACCAATCGAGACCAGATGTGTGTAATTTTCCAGTGTCACATCCCTGAATAAGTCTCTCTGTACAGGATCCAGCTGTTTCCATTCTTCCTGTGTGAAGTCCACTATTACATCCTTGAAGGTCACTGATTCCTGGAACACCAAACAAATTTCTGCTTAGCCATAAAGCATTTACCTAGAAAAGGAGTAAAGTTAGCAATACTGACAGAAGTAAGGCATGCTATGGGCTATCTGAAAAATGATATTGCTATTTCCTCTTTTGTAAAATGATTATAAAAATAGAACCCAACGCATAGGATTATTGCAAGAATTAAGTGAGAACTGTTCAACATTAAACACTAAATTGAGGGTCTAGCAAATAACATGTTCAGCCAATGGTGGCTATTGTTGTTGTTATTGATCTTCATCATCATCATCATCGTCTCTATGTTTAAAGACATATCAAGCATTAAAGCATACCTACAAAGTACTAAGAGTATATCTACCTACCAACATTACTACCTACAATGTGTAGGAATAGCCAAAAATGTTTTTGAAAGAATTTGGGGAGTTCCCATCCTAGCGCAGTGGAAACAAATCCAACTAGGAACCATGAGGTTGCAGATTGGATCCCTGGCCTCGCTTGTGGGTTAAAGATCTGGCATTGCTGTGAGCTGTGCTGTAGGTCACAGATGCGCCTCGGATGCTATGTTGCTGTGGTGTAGGCCCGCAGCTATAGCTCCTACTAGCCTGGGAACCTCCATACGCCAGCAGTACAGCCCTAAAAAGCAAAAAAAAGAAAGGAGTTCCCATCGTGGCGCAGCGGGAACAAATCTGACTAGGAACCATGAGGTTTCGTGTTTGATCCCTGGCCTCGCTCAGGGGGTCAAGGATCCAGCATTGGTGTGAGCTGTGGTGTGGCTCGGTCTGGCATTGCTGTGGCTGTGGTTCAGGCCAGCAGCTATAGCTCCGATTAGACCCCTAGCCTGGGAACTTCCATATGCCTCAGGTGAGGCCCAAAAAAGACAGAAAGATCCTCTCCCCCCCCAAAAAAAAGAATTTGGAGAGGAGACTTACCCTCCCACACTTCAAAATATACTAAGCAATATATCAAAATATACTGAAAGATCAAGATAAATTAAAACAGAGTGGTCTAGGAGTTCCCTGATGGCCTAGCGGTTAAGGACCCAGCCTTGCCACAGCTGTGGCACAGATCTGATTCCTGCCCAGGAACTTCCACATGCTGTGGCCAACAACAACAAACAGAGTGGTCTAGCATGGAATAAAACTCAAGGAAACAAAACAGAAAATCCCCAAATACAGCCATGTTTATAAAAACTAAATAGGATTAAGCAACTTTCAAATTAGTTTTAAAAAGCAGGATTTTTCACAAAATGGCTGCATTAAAAAATGACTGTCTATTTGAGAAAAAAAATTAAGGTGAGTTCCTTATTTAATGGCATATACAAAAATATCTGCTGGATTAAGACTAAATTTTAAAGAGAAAGTAAAAATAATAGTACAATTAAAAGGCAGAAAAATAGTTTTATAAGCTTGCTATGTGGAAGGCAAAAATTATAAGACAAAGAAAGAGACTGACAGATACAACCACATAAAAATGTAAAACTTCTGAAGAAAACCATAAACAAAATGAAATACTTTGAGTTCCTACAAATACTTGACAAAAAAGATAAAAGATAAATAACACACAATAATAACAAAAAAAAGGCCAACAACTCAAATAGGCAACTCACCCAAGGCATCATTAATAAACCATGAAAAGATGCTCTTCTTCATGAAACACATAATAGAACAATGAGATTTCAGATTGGGGAACACTGCTGAAAGTGCTCACATGTACAGTGGGAACAGAACAATAATGCAATCCATCTGAGGGACACTCTGCCAGGATCTATCAAAAGTTTAAATGCATATATTATTCAATCCAGTTTTATACCTTGTAGGAATTTACTCTTTAGAAACACTTCAGGCTATAAAGACATATGTAACCAACTATAATAGAAAAAGTAAAAATCATTGTGAAAAATAAATAGACATAAAAATATCCTCACAACACTGTTTGCGAGGAAAAAAAAAAAGCAAACTTAAATGTCCATTAATAGGACAGTGGTTAAAGAATTTATGGTACAACTATACTAAAGCAGTTTACATAGCCATTTTAAAAATAAAGTATCTCAGAGTTCCCTGGTGGCTCAGTAGGTTAAGGATCCGGCATTGTCACTGCTGTGGCTCTGGTTAATGATGTGGTGTGGGTTTGATCCCTGACCCAGAGAACTTCCACATGTTGCAGGTATGGCAAAAAGAAAAAAAGGATCTTGACATGTATTGATTAGAAAATATTTATTGTAGTTATAACAACATACATGATATTATCCCATTTTTATTTTTATGAATAGGAACATGTATAGGTAAATGCACAGAGAAAAAGGTAAAAAAATCAACACTATCAAATATTATCAGTAGGACTGTTTAGTAGGACTTGGAGACAATGCAGGGGAACTTCCTTTTTCTTTATTTACTATGTATTTGAAACTGGGTCAGTTAATTTTATTTTAAAATGGATAAGTGAATTATTGGGACTTCTAACCAAAACAGAGTAACTGGACAAGCTCTCCCAGTGTAAACTATAAAGCTTACAGACTATAAACTTACAAAGCTTATAGGCTTATAAACTATAAAGTTTATAAACTATAAATACTTGTTTTTGTACTTCAAAGAACAGAACTACGACCCTGAGAGAAGGGAGACAATCAAATGAGACCCACTGTCCATTCAGTTAGTTTCCTGTCTGGAGGTATCTCCAGACTACAGAGCAGGGAGGCAGAACCCAAGCAAAGCCCAGTGGTCTTACTGAATAAAGGAGCCAAAGGCGGCAGCTCAGGACTAAGGAGGCAGAGAATTTGCAGGACAGATACTGGAGAGAAGGGAGATATACAGAGGAGGAACTCCGAAAACCTGGTGTTAATACAACTACCACAGGCAATATCAAGTCACCAACACGGCATAACTGAACCCAAAGTTAAGAAGAGATATGCACAATCAGCTCCCATAAACAGTTCCAGCATGCTTTAGTAGCACAGCAAGTTTAGCCTGTGAAGAAAGAGTTAAAGCAGCAAGTCTGGTTTGCTTGATCCTTGCTAATCTCTAGGGACACTTGGATCCATGTTTCTGAACCTTAAACAAGCTCTGAAAGCTGTTTATACAGTCACCGATTGACGATGTTATTGTGTGCTTGGAGAACTGGCAGGATGTACCAGACTGTCAGCATTGTTTAAAGTACATATAAAGATTTATGATGCACACATGGTGCCTAGTGTGAGGTCTGCACCACGGCTAGTCAATAGTGAGTACATGTCAATGTGAGCAGCTACCTTCAAGAAATCTGTGCAGCAAGACTCAAGCAGACATTTCTCATGTCTCTGGGGACAACAGCTAGAGAGAAAGTGCATCTGTGTGATCATCACAGAGGGAAGACTTGGAAGTCTATATTTGATTTCTTTTTTCTTTTCTTTTCTCTTTTTTTTTAGTCTTTTTGCCTTTTCTAGGGCTGCTCCCGCGGCATGTGGGGGTTCCCAGGCTAGGAGTCCAATCGGAGCTGTAGCCACCGGCCTATGCCAGAGCTACAGCAACACAGGATCCGAGCTGCGTCTGCGACCTACGCCACAGCTCACGGCAACGCTAGATCCTTAACCCACTGAGCAAGGCCAGGGATCAAACCCGCAACCTCATGGTTCCCAGTTGGATTCGCTAACCACTGTACCACAATGGGAACTCCTATACTTGATTTCTTTGAATTCTACTTATGAGTATCTTTTTTGCTTTCAATCCTGTTTTGTATCCTTTGTTGTAATAATCTTTATCGCTGAGTTAATGCTACTGGGCGGGGAGAGTCATTTTAGTAGAGTCATTCTAGCAAATCACTGAATCAAATAAAGTGTGGTCGTAGGCTCCCAGGAAACACAGTCCTAGAGTAAGGCTATGCTAGATCAGCCCTAACAAAGCTTTTCAAAAACAAATCTCAAAAGGATCAAGTTGTGGCCAAGATGGGATTAATAAGGATTGGATTTACCCTCCTGCATTAAATACCAAAAAAATTCCAGACAAAATGTATGAAATAACAGTTTCCAAGGCACTGAATCTCAGATAACAAAGAACAGGATCCCAAGGAACAAATGAGGTGAGCCCTATAACTGCTCTAGCTTACTGCCTTTAGAGTTTCCAGGCAGAGATACAGGGATGGGGAACTGAAGAGAGTTTGGAAAAGTCAAGTTGACTAAAGTTCACAGGACAGAATACTGTAGGAAAGAGAGCAATACAGGAAAGAAGCAAGGAGAATGCAGAAGTTCCCACCAAGTATTCAGCAAAGTACGAATCAATCATGGGTGTGAAGAGACTATAAGAAGAAGGGAAAGAGGAGTTCCCGTTCGTGGCGCAGTGGTTAACGAATCCGACTAGGAACCATGAGGTTGTGGGTTCGGTCCCTGCCCTTGCTCAGTGGGTTAACGATCCGGCGTTGCTGTGAGCTGTGGTGTAGGTTGCAGGCGCAACGCTCGGATCCTGCGTTGCTGTGGCTCTGGGGTAGGCTGGTGGCTACAGCTCCGATTCAACCCCTAGCCTGGGAACCTCCATATGCTGCGGGAGCGGCCCAAGAAATAGCAACAACAACAACAAAAAGACAAAAGAAAAAAAAAGAAGAAGGGAAAGAATCATCCAAAGGATTTAAGGGAACAGCACCAGTACACTAAAAGAGCTGAAAACAGAGTCTCTCCCCATCAGTCAAATTGGAAAACTCATTAAGCGCTGGGTAGAATGATCAAAAAGATCCTGCCTCAGTAGTGGGGGAATAAATGGCCTTAGATTAAATGCTGCTCTAGGTTCACCAAACAAATCTTAAAGCAAGACAAAAAAGGGATACATTATTTCAAATAACTGCATCCCATAAAAAGGCTCAAGAATATTACAAGAATAGAAAAGTATGCAGAATTCAATAAGATAAAATTCACATTGTCTGGCTTTCAATCAAAGACTATCAGACATGCAACAATCAAAGACTATCAGACATGCAAAGAAGCAGGAAAATACCATATATGAGAAAAAACACAGCATAACGAGAAAAAAAAAATCAATCCACTGAAATCAAACCAGAACTGACATACATGCTAGAATTAGCAGACAAGAACAATTAAAGTTATGACTGTATTCTATACGTTCATACATTAAGTAGAGACACGGAAGATAATTTTGAAAGACCCAAACAGAACATCTAGAGCTAAAGATGAGAATATTCTGAAATGAAAAATACACTGAATAGTATTAACAGCTTAGTCAATGAAAAAAAAGATTAGCAAATACAAAGACACAAAAATAGAAACTAATAAAAATGGCCAGATAAGGAAAAAATAATTTTAAAAAAGAAATAGCATCTGGGAGCTACAGGACAACTTCAAGTGGCCCAACATATGTGAAATTGGAATTTGGGGGAAAAAGAGGAGAAAGGAGAAGAAAAAAAATTTGAAGAAATAATAAGCTCCTTATTTTCCAAGCTTGGTGAAAATTATAAACCCACAGATCCAAGAAATGCAATAAACTGCAAGCACAAGGAAAACAAAGAAAACTATACCAATACACATCAGTTACCTCAAATCTCATGATTAAAAAAAGAAGAAAATAGAAGGAAAAAAACAAAAACAAACAAAAAAAATCTCGTGATAAAGAAAATCTTACAAGTATCCAGAGGAAAAAAGAAACATAAAGAAACAAAGGTAAAAATGACAGTAGCTTTTTGTTGGAAACAATGCAAGCAAGAAGACAATGGAGCAATGCTATTAAATAATAAAAAGAAGAAAAACTGTTAAACTAGAATTGAAAAACAAAGGCAAAATACCTTTTCAGACATAAAAACCTGAAAGAATTCATCACCAAGAAACTTCAGTAAAAGAAATCTTAAGGAAGTTCTTAATGCCCAAGAAAATTATACCATCGTGGCTCAGCAGTAACGAATCCAACTAGGATCCATGCATATGCAGGTTCGATCCCTGGCCCCACTCAGTGGGTTAAGGATCTGGCATTGCCATGACCTGTGGGGTAGGTCACAGACTTGGCTCAGATCTTGCGTTCCTGTGGCTGCAGTGAAGGCCAGCAGTTGTAGCTTCGATTGGACCCATAGCCTGGGAACTTCCATATGCCACATGTATGGCCCTGAAAAGCAAAAAAAAAAAAAAAAAAGATCTATACCGAGATATAAGCAAGAAGTTAAGTGATGAATATATTAGTTAAGCTGGAGAGGCAGAGCTAGGAAGGTCGCTGAGAGATAGGAGCCCAGAATGAATTGCCAACATTGGTTAGATCAACATACCCCACAGCAAAAGAATACATAATCCCACTTTAAGGAGTGCAATGCCATTTCAGGAAATCCCAACTTACCTGAAAACTAGCTGATGGGAGTGAAGTACGTCCCCCTTGGAGAAGGGCAGACTCTGGAGAGGACAGATCTAGGGGAGGAAAAAGAAACCACAATGAATTCCGTTCAAATTAGCTGCTCTCAGCAATCTGTAAAATCCACTTGTTTTTTTTCTATATTAAAATAGCAGGAACTATGCCATTTCCTTCTCAAAATCCAAAAAATGAAACAAAGTAACTGCTGATTAGTACCCTGGTACTCTCATCTGTAGGCTTAGGAAGTAAAGCATTACTTTTAAGATTCACAATTCTGTCCCTAGATACTTACAATCATATGGATCATACAACTCAATCTACATTGTTCTTCATTAAGTGAGGCAAAATATTTCTGTTGCCTTTTCTGCTATATAAAATTACTTTCCAAAAGTCTTCCCATGCCCTTTGAAACTTAGCTATTAATGCAAATTAACGGCCACAACAACATACACTTATCTCTACCACCTACCTACCAGAATGTCTAAAATTAAATCGACATGGTCACTACTAACTACTGGCAAGAATACAGAGAAACAGGAACTTCTGTACAGTGCTGTGGAGGTATAAATTTACCAACCATTTAGAAAAATTGTTTGGCAGTATATACTAAAGCTATACATATGTCAGCCCTATGACTCAGCAATTCCACCCCTATAAATATACCCAGAGAAATGAGGAGTTATGTCCACCAAGACTTGTACAAGACTGTTCATAACAGATTTATTTATAATATCCCCAAACCTGAAACAATCCAAATGTCTTTCAGCAGAATGGATAAACTGTGATACATTCATACAACAGACTATTACTATGCAATATAAAAGAATGAGCTATTGCTTTACCTAACATGGATGTATCTCTTAAACAATATTTAGCAAAATAAGCCTAACACAAAAGAATACATACTGTTATGAAGACATTTGCAGGCAAACGTCATTTTATTGTGCTTCACTTCATTTGCACTTTGCAAATTCTGTGTGTTTTATAAATTGAAGTCTTGTGGCAATGCTATGTCCACCCAGTCTATCAGCACCATTTTTCCAATAGCATTTACTCACTTCATGTCTCTGGGTCCCATTTCGGTAATTCCTACAATATTTCAAACTTTTCATTATTACTATATTTGTTATGGTAATCTGTGATCAATAATTTTTGATGCTACAACTATATCTTGCTAAAGGCTCAGATGATGGTTAGTATTTTTTAGCAATAAAGTATTTTTAGATTAAGGTATATACTTTTTTTTTTACACATAAAGCTACTGCATACTTAATAAACTACAGTATACTGAAAGCATAACTTTTACATGCACTGGGAAACCAAGAATTCACGTGATTCAGTTTACTTTATATCTGACTTATTGAGGTGGTCTAGGACTGAACTCACATCTCTGAGGTGAGCCTGTATATTAAGTTCAAAACCAGACCAAACAGCGAGTTGCCATTGTGGCGAGGATGAGGGTTTGATCTCTGGCCTCGCTCAGTGTTTTAAGGATCCGGTATTGCCACAAGCTGCAGCATAGGTCACAGATGCAGCTTGGATCTGGCATTGCTGTGGCTGTGTCTGTGGCTGCAACTGCAGCTCTGATTTGACCCCTAGCCTGGGAACTTCTGTATGTGGTAGGTGCTGCCCTAAAAAACAAAAAACAAACAAAAAAATCTAACAGATCTATGGTGATGGAAGTTAGAATAGTGGTTACTTCTGGAGGGTGACTGACTTAGCAGGCATGCAAGAGACCTCTGGGGCATTAGATACATTCCATATCTTAGTGTGGGTGGTGGTTATACTGGTACATAAATATAAGTATTAATCAAGTGGTACACTTGATTTGTGTACTTAATGTAGTAACTTACACATCGATAAACAAACCAAAAACAAACTTTGCTCTTGGCAAGGTCTATTCAGAGTAATGGTTGACAGGAAAGTCCAATTCCCAGAATGTAGAGGTAGCCATAAAAGGAACTATTATTCTATACTTAGCTTTGACCAGTAATGGAAATTTGTTTTGTAAAAGAAATCTTGAGAAAAAAATGAAGGTGTTAGTTGGAGTTTTTAAGAATAAAAGGAAATGTATATAGACAGATACGTATCCAAGACTTTAACTGCATCAAGAGAAATGTCTTAGGTAAGATGCTTTGATTCAAAGTAACAGAAACCAGGAGTTCCCGTTGTGGCTCAGCAGTTAACCAACCTGATTAGCATCTGTGAGGACGCGGGTTCGATTCCTGGCCTCACTTCGTGGGTTAAGGATCCAGCATTGCTGTGAGCTGTGGTGTAGGTCCAAGACACAACTCGGATCCCACATTGCTGTGGCTGTGGCACAGGCTGGCGGCTATAGCTCCGAACAGACCCCTAGCTTGGGAACCTCCATATGCCACTGGTGCAGCCCTAAAAAGACAAAAAACAAAACAAAAACAAAAAAGAAACAAAACAAAGTAACAGAAACCAATAAAACCAACAACAGTAACAGCTATAGAAATCAACTATGTGCCCAGCAATAGTAAATGCTCAGTGTTGCAAGCACTACCATGACTTCAAGGGACAGAGGCTCATGAAAGTTCATCCTAACTATACAATTGTAAAAAAACTCCAAGAGAAAGAAAAAGGAAAAAAAAAATGAAGCCACTTTGGTTGATTTAATTCTGATGAACTTAGAATTAAAAAGAATATTTATAAAAGACACAAGGGGCAAAGAGCTGAGAAGGGAAGAAGTGATGTCATCAACGGGGTAGAATAAGAATTTTCTACTATCTTCACCCACAAAGAATACTAATTTAGACAATGACCCATGGATGAGAGTGTCTTTGTGGAAGTCCAAGAGTCTAGAAGAGAAGTTCCAGCATACCACTGGAGCAGGGGGAAAAAAATCCAAGATGGATGCATTGAAGAGGATAAGAGAAAGAGTTTACTTTACCTGCATTACCCCTCTTCCAGGGAGGCAGAATTCAGTGCCAAGAAGGCCTTGTTGACCTGAGATTTCTCTCATGGGAAAAAGTGAAAGCATGTGAGCACGCAGCTTCCCAAGCAATGTGGGACACCACCAAAGAGACCCACTTCTTTCTCACATCATCCAGAATATTGAGGTGTCCTAAGTGAACAGGGATAAGACAGCAGCTGGGAGAATAGCAGTCAGGGCTTTCAGACGGCATATCAAAGGGACATGGATCCTACTAACCAGTTCACAGACTCCATAAGGAAGCCTGCCAAAGGACCACTGGGCGTGCTTCACATGTGGATCCCCCCAACTGGCCCATGGGCACATGCAATGCTCCTTGCACCTAATGTACAAACCCTCCCCCCACCTCGTGGTCATCTTCTTGTGCATACCCTATTGGTGGTGAAAGTAAGCTTTTCTAGAGCTTACTATAGATAGTGAACACCCGCAGAAAGCTAGCCTGACTGTGCATGATTTGGAGAAAGCACTAAAACCCGACTGTTCAGCCTTGCCAAGGGAAAGCAAATGGGAAGCTGGCAGCACCCAGCCTGGCTCTGCAGGATTAAGAGAAGGCACAGAATCTTAAGAATTTAGAACAAGGAGTTCCTGTCGTGGTGCAGTGGTTAACGAATCCAACTAGGAACCATGAGGTTGCGGGTTCAGTCCCTGCCCTTGCTCAGTGGGTTAACGATCCGGCGTTGCCGTGAGCTGTGGTGTAGGTTGCAGACATGGCTCGGATCCCTCGTTGCTGTGGCTCTGGGGTAGGCCGGTGGCTACAGCTCCGATTCGACCCCTAGCCTGGGAACCTCCATATGCCGTGGGAGCGGCCCAAGAAATAGCAACAACAACAACAACAAAAAAGACAAAAAAAAAAAAGAATCTAGAACAAAAAGTATGGAGCAGACATATCCATAAAAGATCTCAAAAAACTTCAGAATCCCTAGCAGAAATGCTGATGGAGGGTATTTCTCTCCCAAAGCCAATCAGTTAAAGACTGAAGGAGGTGACTGCATCAGTGGTGTTTCTATACACCAAAAAGGAAATATCTGCAAAGGAAATAAAGAAAATAACCCCATTTAGAACAACATCAGAAACAATAAAAAAACTTAGAAATAAATTTAATCAAGGGGGTGAAAGGTCTGTGGAATGAAAACTGTAAGACACTGATGAAAGAATTTGAAGGAGACTCAAATAAATGGAAAGACATCCTGGGTTCATGGATAAGAAAAATTTATATTGTTAAAATGTCCACTCTACTCAAAGTCATCTAGATTAAATGCAATCCCTATCAAAATTCCAATGGTACTTTTCACGGAAATAGAAAAAATAATTCCAAAATTTGTGTGGAACCACAAAAGACCTCAAAAAGTCAAAGCAATCCTGACAAAGAACAAAACTGGAGGCATCATACTTCCTGATTTCAAAACAATATGGTATTATCATAAAAAGAGACACAAGGACCAATGGAACAGACCTGAGAGCCCAGAAATAAAGCCCCCTATTTATGATCAACTAGTATTAGACAAGGGAGCCAAAAATATTTAATGGAGAAAAGACAGTCTCTTCAACAAATGGCAGTAAGAAAATTGGATTATCACATTCAAAAGAAGAAAAGTGAATTCTTATCTTGCACTAATCATGAAAATTAACTTGAAATGGATCGTTGAAGATTTAAACAAGACCTAAAACTGTAAAACTCCTAGAAGACAGAAAGAAAAACCTCCTTTACACTGGTCTTGGCAAAGATCTTTTCAATATGACACCAAAAGCACAAGCAACAAAGGGAAAAATCAACAAGTGGGACTATGTCAAACTAAAAAGCTTCTGCCCAGCAAAATAAAGCATAAAAAAATGAAAAGCTATGAAATGGGAGGAATTATTTGCAAATCATATATAAGGGATTAATATCCAAAGTATATAAGGAACTCATACAACTCAACAGCATAAAAACAAATAATCCAATTTAAAATTGGGCAGAGAACTTGAATAAACATTTTTCTAAAGACATACAAATGGCCAATATAAATGAAAAGGTCCTTGATATCACTAATCATCGGGGAAATGCAAATCAAAACCACAATGAGATATCACCTCAGATGTATTAGAATGAATACTATCAAAAAGACAAGAGATAAGTGTTGGTGAACATGTAGAAAAAAGGTAACCTTTGTCCCACTGTTGGTGGGAATGTAAATTGGTATAGCAACAATGGAAATTTATGTGTATATACCACATTTTTTTTTTAATCCATTTATCCACTGATGGATACTTAGGTTGCTTCCATGTCTTGGCTACTACAAATAATGCTGCAGTGAACATGGGTATAAAGATCTCTCTCTGAAAAAAAAAAAAAAAAATCAAAAGGCGCAGTGGTTAACGAATCCCACTAGGCGCAGTGGTTAACGAATCCCACTAGGAACCATGAGGTTGCGGGTTCGATCCCTGCCCTTGCTCAGTGGGTTAACGATCCGGTGTTGCTGTGAGCTGTGGTGTAGGTTGCAGATGTGGCTTGGATCCCGAGTTGCCGTGGCTCTGGTGTAGGCTGGCAGCTATAGCTCCAATTAGACCCCTAGCCTGGGAAACTCCATATGCCGAGGGAGCGGCCCAAGAAATGGCAAAAAGACAAAAAAACAAAAAAAAAGAGAAAACTCTCTCTGAGATAGTGATGTCATTTCCTTTGGATACATACCCAGAAGTGGGACTGCTAGATCAGGTGGTAGCTCTATATTTAATTTCTTAAGGAATCTCCATATTGTGTTTTATAGGAGTATACCAATTTACATTCCCACCAACAGTGGGAATATACACATACATACACATACGTACAATGCAATATTATTCAGCCATAAAACAGAAGGAAATCCTGTCATTTAGGACAACACAGATAGACTCTGAAGGCATTATGCTAAGTGAAATAAGAAAAAAGGAAGACAAATACTGCATGATCTCCCTCATACGTGGAATCTAAAAAGGCCAGACCCAGAAACAAAGAGTAAAATGATGGTTTCCAGGGGCTGTAGAGTGGAAGAAATGGGGAGATGTTGTTTAAAGGGTACAAACTTTCAGCTATAAAAAAGTTCTGGAGATCTAATGTACCGCATGGTAACTGTAGCTGACAATACTGTATTATACACTTGAAAGCTGCTAAGAGAATAAATCTCACATATTCTCATCACATGCACACACATAAAAAAGCAAATATATGTGGTAACAGATGTGTTAACTAACCATATTGTGGTAATGATTTTGCAATATATAGGTGTATCAAATAATCGTAACAGACAACTTACACAATGTTAGGGTCAATTATATCTCAATAAAGGTGGAAAATTTTTTCTCAGCAATGTTTTATAGCTTTCAGTATACAGAGCCTGAGTGTTTGTGTTGGTTTATATTCCTGTTTCACATATTGGATGTTATTATAGACCTATTATTTTTATCATAACTTTGAATCGTTCATTGGTAATATAATGAAAGAGCTATTTTTTTCATTATACTTTTTGTTTTAAGATAATTGTAGATACACATACATTTGCCATAAATAAAATAGAGATTCTTTGAACTTTTAGAAAAAAGGAACTGAGGGCAAATAAAGTATAGCTCAAACTTAATAAATAATATAAATAATGTTAAGGCTTCTAATGATATTAAACAAATCCAACAAAAAGACTGTATGATAACAGGTTTAACCAAACCCTAAGTCTATAGTGATATATCACAGGGCTCTGTCCTTATCATGACCTGTTCAATGACAGGTAGGAAGAAATAGGAGGAATATTCATTAAATATGCTGGAGACATAAAGCTGGAAAGGACAGTTAAAACACTGAATAACCAAATTAATATTCTTAATTATTCTGATAAACTGGAACATTTGGCCAAAAAAAACTGAACACTCATAAATGTGAAGTCCCAACATTAAGGATAAAAACAATTCTATTATACAAGGATGACACAAACCTAGTTCACCATATTTTATGTAAAAAAGATCTAGGGCTAACAGCATATTATTGCTTAATTTTTACTTTTATTTATTTATTTAGTCTTTTTAGGGCTGCACCAGTGGCATACGGAAGTTCCCAGGCTAGGAGTCGAATTGGAGCTGCAGCCACTAGTCTCTGCCACAGACACAGCAATCTGAGATCCGAGCCTCGTCTGCGACCTATGCCAACGGCTATGGGCAACGTTGGATCCTTAACCCACTGAGCAAGGTCAGGGATTGAACCTGCATCCTCATGGATACTAGTTGGATTAGTTAACCCCTGAGCCATAATGGGAACTCATTTGCTTAATTTTTAAAAAGCAAATAAATTTGATGCTAAACAGCAGAAATATAATCCATATCAAAAATTTTCAAAATATACCTAAAGAACTATGTTTAGTTTTAGGCAATGCATTTTAAGAAGCATGCCATCACGCAGGAGAGTTTTTAGGGAAGAGGACCAGATATATCACATGAAGACTCATCAAGGGAATTGAGGCGATTTTGTTTGGAAAAGAAACAGAATTTGTGAGTAGGAGTTTTAACAGCTGAATTCACATATCTGAAGGGCAACAATGTTAAAGAGCCAGCAGTTTCTTGCTTTTGAGGACTAAGAGATAAATCAACACAGAAATTACAGAGAAAGACAACTGTGCCTAATATAAGGAACTAAAAATCGAAAGACCCCACAAGGGAATAGTCTGCACCCAAAATGCTGTTTAACACCACACTTGTTCAGGCATAGGCTTAACAGATGGCCATCTGCCAGGGATATTTCAGAACTGATTCTTGCACTAAGAGATGAGTACCAAGACATTTCCTGACTGCAACATTATCATTCTAATTTTTAATAAACAGAGGTTATGTGAGGATCACAGACATTCTGAATCATTACTTCTTTTCATTCCCCAATCCCAAAGTCAGGCAGAATTAACTCTTCCTTCAAGTTTCCCCCTATAATATAAGTAAGTCTCTCCCTATGATGTAATTGTTTCTTTTCTCCGTCCTTATATACATAAGGTCCCTTCCTTCCACTACTTCCAGCTCTGCCAAGTGTTTAATTTTCAAGCCGTGCCTGCTGTTTTGCCTCCATCATCCCACTCTCCCCCAAGTCTTCCCCATTACCTTCCATCTCAAGCGCTCATTCCCTTCCTCTTGGAATCAGGACACCAGGGTTTCTCAAGCTGGGTCCTCAGTCTGGAGCCCAGATGTTCAGCAGGAGGATGAGCCCTTACGCCCGCTGAAGTTGGCTACCCTAAAAGACACAGGATGAGGTCAGCAGCAACTGTCATACAATCACAACTCAAGAGTTTTGAAGAGCGGCCAAGAGGTCCTTGGAAAAGAGAAGCGACCAGAGAGAGCATTAAAGAGGCATGTGGCATTCCGGCTGAACAAAAACAGAATGGAGATCGAGTACGCAGGTTCACCCCCAGATTCCAAAACCCCTGTCGCCTATCCTAGAATCTGGCCAGAAGCGCCCACCTACCCGGACGGTTACCTCCGTGCACACTTGCGGGCTCACACCCCCGCGGGCTCAGGAAGACACACCTGTTGCAGGGCGGAAAAGCTGGAAAATGGACAACAGGGCGGGGCCCGGCTCTGGTCCTTCCTCCTAGGCCGGAACAAAAGAACAAAGCCCTCCCAGGGATCGGAGCGGAACAGCCCCACTCTGAAGGAGGCGATGGGCGCCCCTTCTAGGACGCCCCAGCTCTCTCCCACAGAGGCCGCTTCAAGCGAAGAGAGGAGTGACGTCACGCGGCCGGAGGACCGGCGGTTGCCATAGTGATACCTGGGCTTCCCTCCCTCTAGAGCCTGCCACACACTCCTATCCCCCGCCCGGAAGCTCTGAGACAATCACCAAACCTAGTGAAGGGAGCCGAAGCATCAGGTCTCCCCCCCTCTTTTCACTCCTACAGCCGGCTTCAACGGCCACTTCCGGTCGTGAGGAAAGAACCCCGCCCCCGCCCGCCAGCGTTAGGTCACGCCCCGCGGACACGCAGGACTACGATTCCCAGCATGCTCTAGGACGCTAAACTCCATTTCCCAGAGGCCTCAGCCAAAGAGTAAGAGCCCTTTGAGCAGGGCCTGGTGTTCTGCCCTTCAGTCGTTTGTTCCTTGGTCTCTGAGTTGAAAGTGTTCGTTGGAGAGGTGACTCTCAAGCATGTGTGACCAGAGTGATTATAAGAGTACACATTTATACACGTATATAATTTTAAAACACAAACAATTATTTCATAATGCAATACTTTCCTGTATTACCTGCCCTACCTTGTATTTGATATTATACTTACTTGTTTAAAAAATTCTGGTCGTGACCCATTATATTGCTTTCATGACTCTCAAATGGGTCGTAACCTTCACTTTAAACTGTGAGGTGGGCTTCCCATGTTTTGACCGCTGTAGTGCACGGTGTATGCTTACTTCAGCCCACACATAGCTATGAATGAAACCCAACTCCAGTCTGTCGAAGTGTCTTTGGCAGAAAAATATCCGAAAGATGTCGATAGGTTTCTATACTTTTAAATGTGTGGCCCAAGCACTTTACTGTACTTCTGTGCATCTCCATATTTGTATAGCGGGGTTAAGGTCAAGTCACAGACTACTGGCTGACAAAACACTAAACTTGGAATCCCAACACTAAGTATATGAAAAACAAAGTTACAGTAAAAGGAAAGGGACGATATCTAGAAGCAGATTTCAGAAAAAACCTACTGCGAGAACCAGAAAATTTCTGGCAACAATTTGGTATTCTAAGTAGATTGCCTAAATGAAACAAATGAAAGCTGTGAAAGAACAGGCTAAAATAAAGACATCAGATGAAAAGGAATTAAAACATATAGCAAAGAGTATTTAAATGCAGGAGCATTATTCATAATGGAGAACTGAATTGATGCTACGAAAAAGTGACTAGGTTATGTATAGGATATTCTTTTAAAGCTGAATGATTCAAAAGAAAAAGACAAATGAAATAGAAGAAAATGACTGATAGCTATAAAGGACAGAGGATGGAAAGGCAATATGTAGATGATTGCCATAACAAAATGTCGGTAATTCCCATAGATTGAGTGGCTTAAACAATAGAAATTAATTTTGTCACAGTTCTGGAAGCTGGAAGTCCAAGATCAAGGTGTCAACAAGTTTGGTTTCTCCAAAGACCTCTTCCTTAGATTACAGATAGCCACCTTCTTGAAGTATCCTCACATGGCCTTTGCTTTATGCATGCTTTTCTCTGGTGTCTCTTTATGTACCCAAATTTCCTCTTCTTATAATGATACTAGTTGTCAGATTAAAATAATGCTCTTTTAAACAACAAATTTACAGGATACAAAACCCCATATTCAAATATATGTTGTATTCATCTATACCAGTAAAAATAGACAATTTTTTGTCATTCACAATAGCAAGAAAACTATCAATATTCTAATAATAAACACAATAATAAATGTAATAAAATGTGCAAGAGTGCTATATTAAAAGCCTCAAATCACTGTGCTGAGAATTTTTATTTTTTTTATTATTTTTATCCTTTTTTTTTTGCCTTTTCTAGGGCCACTCCCACGGCATATGAAGGTTCCCAGGCTAGGGGAACTAATCAGACCTGTAGCTGTCAGCCTATGCCAGAGCCACAGCAATGCGGGATCTGAGCCGTGTCTGCAGCCTACACCACAGCTCACGGCAACGCTAGATCCTTAACCCACTGAGCAAGGCCAGGGATCGAACCCGCAACCTCATGGATCCTAGTCGGATTCGTTAACCACTGCGCCACGATGGGAACTCTGAGAGTTGTTAATAATATCTAAACAAATGAAAAGATATATTCATTGATTGAAAGACTCAGATTCAATGTATTTGAAATAAAATTGTCAAAATGGACTTCTGAGAGAATTGACAAACTATCTGAAATATATGTGCTTGTGGAAAGGACCTAGAATAGTCTCAGAAATCTTGCAAAGAAAGAACAAATCTGGAGGACTTTTATTACCACATGACAAAACATTCTAAAGCCATACTGATTAATAAAATATTCTTTGGCATAAAGATAGAGAGATCATTGGAAGAAAATAGATATGCCAATATAAAACCGCATACATATAAAAAGTATCTGCAGTTCAAAGGGGAAAATGATAGATTTTTCAAAAGGCTGTACTGGTCAACTGGATATACAAAGGAAAACAATGTGGATGTTGGACTCTTTTGTAAACTATTTCCTAAACTAATTCAAGGTGGATTAAATACCTAAATGTGCAAGGTAAAATAATACAAGTTACAGAGGAAAGCAATAGACTATTTTCATGAACTTTGGGTTGCCAAGGATTTCCTGTTTAATAAGCACAAAAAGCAATAACCATAAAAGATAAAATTAAGAACTTCAGTACATCCAAGGACACCATTAGCAATGTAAAAAGGCATAGAGTGGGAGATGTTTTTAATAAATATATCCGACAAAAGATTTACATCTTAACTATACACAGAACTTAAAATAAAAAAAAAAAAAGACAATAGTAGTAAATCAGATGATGGGAATCTACATAGTATCCTTTGGGACAAGGGCTGATTAGCTGGGTCTCTAACCTTGGTGTGGGGGGGTCCTCCTTCAAGGACAATGTCATGTCATCTTTCTCTCAATGCAATACTGGCACTGGCACATTATTTCTAATCCTTTTCAAAGGGCCTCCATTTTTTACCCAAACCTGTACAGGATATAGTAGATTGCCAGTAGATCTATTTCCATCTCTTCCAAGTGAAACTTCCTGTACTACAGAGGCTGGAAGATTAAAACTATATTGTCCTAGATCCCTTGCTGCTAGGTGCAATTTAAGATTTGTCTCAGGGTTTTCAAAAGTGGAAACAGGCACCTTCTGATTCAGTTGTTTTGTGCTGACAAAATATTGTCATGGACACATTGGGATTTTCTGCAGAGGATTATAAGGTGAGGGGTGGCAGTTGTTTTGTTAATTTACATCTAGGAGCATGGCTTATTCCAGAAAATGTAGTTCTCAAAGCATGATCCCCAAACCAGGACCAGCAGCAGCATTTGGCAACTTGCCTAGAAATGTAAATTGCTTCCTGACTGTTCTGTGTAAAATTCTGTATTGCTCTGTTTGGTACCCAGTAATCACAAGGCCAAATTAACCACCAGAGTTGTTTACATTTCCTGGTTTCTGGAGCCCACGTGCTGAACCATCTCCTTTATCTAACTTTCACACATCAAGCCAATATTTCTCCTGTTCTAAATAAGCCCAAGGCCAGGTACCAGACAACTAAGCCCCCAAACTCCCTGGATTATTAAAGTTACCAAATCCTAAACTATTTATTCTGACCTGCCTTTCTTTCCTGTGGAAATCCCAATTAAGCCTATAATTTGTGCCTTCTCTTTGCTCTTGCCCGCCTCCTGACCAACACTGGTGCTTCCGCCTGGGGCCCTGTGTGATTTCTCATTTCTAGAGGAAGTGATTCTAGGGAAATTGTAAGTAACATTAAACTTCTCTTCGATGGCATTGGCCTTTCTCTCTTGTCTCTCACTCACCTTTATGAATTAAGACCTGGGCACAAATCACTGGCTAACTTGCTTTCTGTCATGATAGATAGCTTTCATACCAAATTTTGAGAGCCACTACCCTAGAGAGAACATTGCTATTACAGAAGCCTCCAGATCTCTGCACTGCAGATGCCTGAAATCAACTATTCCAGCTGCAGCATTTTGATGTCCTATTTTATACTTTGTAGATACAGTAGCAGCCTCTCTGGGAGACCATTACTGCAGGGATTTTGGGGGAATCATTTTTGCAGGGATGGATTAGAGCTGGCATCTTCCTTTATCTCTCTGTGCCCCCAATTTTGTAAACTGCTATATTCTTTATTCACATGCCTTTGCTTAAAATAGCTTGAGTTTTCATTAAGTAAATTTTTATCAGTATATAATAGAGTGCAATATTAATGCAGAAAAGTACATAAACCATAATTTTACAGCTCAGTAAATTTCTACAAAGTGACCTTACCTATGTAACCAGCACCCAGAATGAGAAACAGAAGCATTCCCAGCATCTCCAGCAGGCCCCCTCATGGCTGTTCTCAGTTATAATTACTTTCACCACTTTTCCGATTTCTAACACCATAGATTTGTTTTGCCTCTTTTGAACTGTATATAAATAGAACCATGAGATATGTCTTTATATCTGGCATCACTTCAATACTATGTTTATGAGAGTCTCCCTATTCATGTGCAGTTGAAATTCACTTATTTTCATTGCCTTACTATTCCTTTTTATGAAAAGCAGTTATTTATCTTTTCTATTGCTGATGGGCTTTGGATTGTTTCCAGTTTGGGATTAAAGTAGATAGAATGATTTTGGTTTTTGAAGCTGAACTCAGATTCACTTCTTCTATCTGTATCTATTCTGCCATGCCTTTTTTTTTTTCAGTCCACACATATTAATGGAGAGAAAAATAAACAAGGTTGAAACTTTCAAGGATCTCCATTTATTTTATTTTAAGTGAAAAAAAAAGAATTGATTAAATTCAGTACACCTTAATCACAGCCTTTTCTTTTTTTTTGGCTGAAATATTTTGGAGCATGAAATATTTGTTATTTTTTTCAGCATTTAACTCCCTTCAAACTAGAGTACCAAAGGAAGTTACCTAAAATGTAAAATTATTAAAAATGTGTAGGCCAGAAGTATTATTTAAAATGCGTAGGCCGGAAGTTCCCCACTGGTTTACTGACTAGGATTGAGCGTTTTCATTGCTGTGGCCTCTGGTTCAACCCCTGATGAGGGAAGTTTAACAAGTGACTGAAAAAACAGAAAATTTTCCTCTTAAAAAAAAATGAGAGTGTGTAGATCAAATAAAAAGGCCGTGGTATGAGTAATTATGGCCACATCGGCAACACATATACTTTAAACTTGTAATTAGCTGTGTTATAACTTGCCATGATTTAAAACGAATGTATACGTGATTTTTCATTTTTATAGGAAAGGCCGCTCAGCTGCTGTCTTTGGGTAGAATCTAGCTTCTACCCCAAACTCAGCTTAATATGCATCTCAGAGCTGACTCCCCTCCATTAAACTACGAGGTTTATTAGAGCTGATTTTTTTCTCAGTGGAAAAGCAATCTCACATCCCAAGCCCCGCTTCACTCTTCACCTCTCTGCTTCCTCCTCGTCTCTCTCCGGACTGCAGATTACTCCGTCTTCGGTTTCTCCTCTTTGTCCTCCTCCTAGTCCTTGTGCTTCTTTTTCCAAAAATTAGGTTAACACCTTCTAAGCAGGCTAGACAAAATCAGTTTCAAGACTTAGGAAAACACTGTGACTAAGAAACTGGGGTCAAAATATAAGAAGAAGAAAGAAACAAAACAAAAAACTTGTGTTGGTTAAATTTAGAAAGAGTCCCTGCGCTGGCAAAAAATCAAACCAGTGTTTAAACCTGAAGGCTTAGCAATATCTTGGTGACGGGATACCAAGTCGGCTTTCCACATTATTTTTCTGGTGGTCCACCTGGGACACAAATCAGCGGAAGCAATTTTCTGCTTGGAACGTACCTGGCATCCTTCATCGCGAAGCCTTGGGCTGCGGGAAGCCCGAGGATCCCGGACTAGAAGATCCTTGCCTCCCCTTCGTTACAGGCTAGGTTTGGTGCTAGTTTAGAGGATTACAGAAGCCCGGGGGCACGAGGTCCCCAGAGCAGGCAGCACCCCGACGTTTGCTGGTAATGCTGAAACTCACGCGGTGAGCGCTGTCTCTCTCATCCAGTGCCCTGGATCCCAGGGATGTCCGAGGGATGGGCTTCCCTTCTTAATTCTCATTTCACCTCGTTTCCACTAAGCTCACCAAGGACACGGGTTTGTACACGTTTTTCAGCCTGCCACGTGATCCCTGTCTCTACACACTCAGCCTCACACATGTAGTCGTGGCCGAGTGGTTAAGGCGATGGACTAGAAATCCATTGGGGTCTCCCCGCGCAGGTTCGAATCCTGCCGACTACGGTTGCTTTTCCTTCCTGAATTTCCTTACCTCTAAAATTGATTGATTTGACAATCTGAAGTCAGCCGGAAAATGAGCTAAACTAGTGTAGCACAGCACCTTCTCTGGTGGGACGATTTGAAAAAACAAACAAACAGAAAAAACACAAAAAACTCTTCCACAGGCAAACAAAACTAAAACCAGAAACCCAAGCTTTTCTTTAAACGAAACGCTGGTCTGGACAGGTTTCCTGCTGTTGAAATCCACACCTTGGATTTTCTTCTCCACTGTATCCCCCCAACCCCCTTTTGAGAGAATACACAAAAAAATATATTTCAGAAAAGTAAACTTCATGAAATCTTTGATTCATCGCTTCGTTTGCCGAAAGTCAAACCTGAGATATTTCAATTATGATCCTAGTAAGAATTGTCACACCAGCAAGCAAACCAACATTGTCTTGCTAGATGACCCAGCCCAAGAGTCTATGCTACAGGTGAAAGCAGTGGTACTTACTCTACACTAGGTGCTTGTTCTTTAGTGCAATGTGTGTATGTTTATCTGTCACCAGCAGCACAGGGGTTCAGTTCCCAGATAGGATAGTTGAGACATCTTTCTGAATTTTGTGGCTCCAACAAACTGTTCTTGTTCTTCTACTGAACTATTAAATTTGCTCTTTTAATATATTCTTTTCAAGAAAACCAAGTATAATAAGAAACGAGCAGCCTAAATCTTGTGCTGGGTGATGTATAAAGAAAAAAGTAGCTTAACTGTGGAGAAGCTTGACCAGCACCACCTTAATCAGGTGATCATAGTAGGTCAGTATTAGGACGTTCAACATCATGTGCCTCCCAATATAAGGAACTGCAAAGGACACAGTCTCACTTGTGTGTATTCCTTCTAAAAATGCATAATCTGAATTTAACTCTCAGGAAGCGTCAGACAAATTCAAGTTGAGGGGGCACTCTACAGAATATCTGACTTGGTTTTTCAAAATGAAAACCAAAATGAGATTGAGGAACTCTTTCTTGAGGAACTCTTTCAGATTAAAGGACTAAAGAGATATGCCAACTGAATGCAATCTACTTTTCTTGAAATAAAGGATTCACACAATTGGCAAAACATTAACAAGGTCTGTAGATTAAATGAGTTTCGATCTTGATTTTATAATTACTCCATGGTTAGGAAAGACAAGAGTTCTGTTTTTAAAAAATACATAATGAAGTAGTTAAGGGTAAAAGGAGGATAGCTTGTCTAAAACTCACTGTAATAGTTAAGAAAAAAGTTGTACATATGTAAATCTGTCTATTTCTATTAAGAAAATAAACCATATGTGATAAATTTGTTAACATTTGGTAAATCTAGGTAAAAGATTTCTGAAAATTCTTTGTACTACCCTTGCAACTTTTTCATAAATTTGAAATTATGTCAAACAAAAAGTTGGAAGAGGAACAGAAGCCAATAGAACAATAATAAAAAGACACATTGAAATAAAAGTCCAAATACAATTTGAACATTTGCTGTAACATAAGTGAAGAGGAAATTATTAAATATAATATTAGGGCAAAAAAAATAATATTAGAGCTGATGAAAAAGTGGTACGCAAAATTCCCCAGTAAGCAAGAAAATAAACTTTGTTTTAATAATGACTGATATTTAGGTACGAGGTACATGATTGTACTTGTGTCACGCATGGTTGGAGGGTGTGAATATAATAAATCATTTTGGAGTCTAATGATTTCGTATCAGATGAAAATGAGAAGTTCATTGAATGGCTAAGTGTTACATCAGCTTTCTTGTGACACTGTCATCAAAGCTAATAATCAAGAAATATCCAAGGTATA